>NC_056747.1:547126165-547222425 GCF_019279795.1 Protopterus annectens | reverse complement strand
CAAAGGTAAACATAAGTTGAACTAGTTGAACAGACACTTGATGACTGATGCGAGTTATATAGATTTAAGTTCAGCATTTGACAGGGTTAGACACAGAACACTGATCAATAAATTAGAACAACTAGGTATTAATGCACTCTTGATAGCAAGGATAACTGCATAGCATACAAGTAGGGCATGGCAAATATTATACAGCTATTGGACAGGTGAAATTCTTGGTTACAGTCAGGGTGTGCCACATGGCTCTGTCCTAGGCCCTTACTTGTACTTGTGTAGACTGTACCTTTCAGAAAATAACTTTTCCATCTGAGGTGCTCTACAATCTATATGCAGATGACCTGAAATTGAGTAAACTGATTACATGTGTTACAGATAAGACACTTCTGCAAAATAACTTGACTACATGGACCATTTGGGCACAGGAGAATAATATGTTGATAAATACATAAAAAACTAAGCATATGAGGTTTGGGAGACATAAACTGAAAGGTGAATATTTAATACAGCACACAGTGATTGAAAGTGTAGATTCATTTAAGGACCTGGGTGTATGGGTAGATCCAGCTTTGAGTTATTCTAATCATATCAACCAATTGGGTAATGATAGTTATAAAATTATAGGCTGTATAAAATGATGGAAATCAGAAATGATGAAGACACTGTTTATTACTAGCATTAGACCTGAACTGGAGTATGGAATAACAATATGGAAATGTTATAAGAAAACAAGCATGAGTAAACTGGAAAGAGTACAGGAGAAATATACCAAGGGTATCCATGGATATGAAAATTTAAGTTATTATGAAAGATTAAAATATCTGAAATTGTACAGTGTCTTGTATAGATATCTAAGAGGAGATCTTCTTCAGGTATAAAGGGCATTTAGAGACAACTCCCTCTGGGAGTATTTGGGGTTATCAAAAATTACTTAGAGAATCAATAGACAACCTACGTAGAAGATTCTGTAGGAATGAGAAGTGTATTAATTGGTTCTCTTAAGAGAGCAGATGATGCATGAACAGACTACCAAATTACATTAAAGCAAGCACTAGTTTAGATGTTTTTAAGAATAGCCTGGACACTTTTTATGGGAACAAGTAATTCTGTATACTGGCAGGCTAGAAGGGAACTGATGCCCGTGCTCGAAACATTTGTATGTATGTATGCATGTATAAAGAAAGAAAGAAAGGGAAGTTTCAGAGCAAGAGAGATGGAAATAACAAAAGAAGGAAATAAAAACAGAAAACGATCATGGTATAATGATAGAGATTGGCAACCAAACTGATGAGATGTTTTTAGAATAAATTCACTTAAGTATTTTAAGAGCCTTAGTGGGCATTTTCTCCTGATTAGGGAATGGGAATAACAAAATTGAGATATGCAAATATATTTTTAACAGCAGCAACAAATGCTTTTACCAGTGTCAAAAAAAACAACTTGCATATAAATATTTTAAGTTAAGTTCACACATGCTTGAAAATTAAGACAGACTCTGAGGGGGCAACCAAAAAGCCACCTGTTATTCTACAGTCACTGATTGAAGACCTCTGGTTTAGTTTCTTAAAATCACTGCTGCAATCATTACTTTTATTCTGCAAATCCTTCCACTCAGCCCCACTTTACTGTGCTCCATTCTAATTGAAGTGATTATTTTTTGAGAAATAAACACAGCTTCTTATGCTGCAACCTCTGTAAGCAGCCATACAAGAAAAGAACTCCGGCATGGCTTGGTTTCTATTTGTCCCAGAAGATAGCCAACAATGATGAAACAGACAACTAACAGACGACTGTGGCGGTAAACACCACAGCAGTTGTAAACTGCACAAAGCACTAATGCTAGGTGAATGGAAACATGCAGTTAGGTGTCACACAAAGAAGTTTGCTAACTTACCCTCAGGGCCCAATGCCAATCTCCTGCAGCTTGTTTCACACTCGATCCAATGATGTAGCCCAAACCACTGCAAGAAAAAAACAGAATGAATACATCACTCATGGAGATATGAATTAGTATCTTTCTCTCTCTCATTTTTTTTATTTATGGGTAAACACTGCAGATTTGTCAACATTATAAAACTCAGTAGAATGTGCTCCTTTCTTGGTTTGTATGCTGCACTACAGGGACTCTAAACTATGTGTCATGCCAATGGGTTTATATTGTACTGAGTGTTCTCATTTTAAAGACAGCTGTACTTTTATGACAGTAGAGATCATCTCAGTGCACATCATAAGTTCAGATTTTTGGAAGCAGATTTGTATCTACCCTTGAAAAAATAGCTAAGCTCATTAGAAAGGACTACGTTACTTTCAAAGAGTTTCAAGGAAGGCTATTTGTTAAAGGGGCTGAAGTTTAGGAGCATGGCAATATCATACTAAACTAACAGCAGACAGCATTATACAGCTAAGGTTACTACTTTTGTAAATGCCAAAAGTGGGAGATTTTAAAAGCAAATCGACATTTTTCAACATAAACCATACCCACACAGCGTGTATGGAAATGAATGGACTTTGCATTTTGTGGTATTTGGGTTGTTCATGACATTTCTTATAATACTTAGACATTTCTAATACCAAATAATTGTCATATGTGCTTGTAAAAAGATACTTAGGAAATATTTTTTCCTTAAAAATCTGAGGACATTCGTCATTTTTCATGTTTTTTGCATACAACTGTCCAGGACAGGTGGTAATCTTACATATAGCCATTGGACTCTAATAAGATGAAAATGGAAGATGACCCACAGCTTACTGGGCCCATCTCAGTATTTTGCTGTTGGCCCCTCCCCTACGTAGCTGTTTGTTTCTGCCTTTTGGGCCATGTTTTCTTCTATCCTTACCCTATCTTAAAGAGCTCCAATTGCTTAGCAGTGCATTCAATCAATACATTCCAGGGCTATACAAGTCTGTTCACTACACAGGATTTCTTTTAATCTAACTTAACACATGCCCCTTCCTTTAGTCTGCTATGTCCCCTTTCACTCCAACCCATTTCTCCTTTTCAAAAATATGTTATTTTTCATTTCAGAAGAGTACTAGTGCACAAACATGGGAAAACAAAAAGAAAAGTGGTGTATTGTTCTTTTTACTAAAATCCATTTGTAATAAATGTACCCATTGCGATTAGCCAGCATCATTGCTTTCAGTGGTCGATGGTAGACATTTATGGACTATTATAGCTCATGTACATCTGGAAAAATAAATGGGTATAAAAGGCAACAAAAGTATCACATGCTAAGATAGAAGGAACCACAGCATTATTTTGGGCAGCTAAGGAAATCAGCAACAAGCAGGTGCAATCACAACACAGAACTGTGCATTTTTAATGACCTGTCCTAAATCATATGCTTTCTTCCTACTGTAAAAGCTTTAATTAGAAGTGTAAGAGAAATGCCACTGCTATATTTGGAAAATGATTTGCACACGAGTGTTGTATAAAGTCAAGCTGCATTATTTTAGACATGATGTGAGTAAATAACCTATCTTTCTTCTCCAAGAGTAAAGAAATGCTGTGGGTTTTGATCAGGTTAGCTCTGCAGATTATATTTTAAATGCAAGAACCACTTGTCTCTTTCTGCATGACAGTCTGCTTGTGACAGAGAGAAATATATATTACAATAAAATATCTAAATGTAGCTACTAATGCAAATCATCACAAGTATGTACAGATTACTGTGAAAGAAAACACAGACTGGTGCAGATTATCACAAAAATGTATCATAATAAAAGTGACAAATGATACAATTATCACACACACACACACACAAAAAAAACCCGTCAGGAATGTAACAAGAGTTTCATCTTTTTCGGAGTCTTTGATGTATATGAATATGACAGCCTAATAAATGCATTTCTCAGAAGCATCCTTTTTAAATAAGACTGAGGCTGGGAGACGAATAGACAACAAGTTATTTATAGCTATTAAACCACGACCCTGCTTTAGGCTTTACAAAAATATTTTTCATTAGAGATGTATTTTTTTATATTTGTTTCATGAAAATCATAGTGGTTGGGTCGAGTACTGTATGACAGAGAAGGAAATTCCAAACCAGAGTAAAAGAAGGTGAATGAGACCGCTGTAGCTGCTGATGTCAACTTATGCTTGTTCAAAATCAAAGCCAGTGAATGATCGTGCACCAAAAAAAAGTGTCATGGATTCTATGCACGACTCAGGATTGGTATGAGAGCAGGGCACCTCGTATACATTCTATGGATCATGAGAATTAATACAAGGTTTCTTTTGTTTTGGAGAGTTTTGTGTGACTGTACAGTTTTTTTTTTTTTTTTTTTTTTTTTTTGGTGCCATAAAAATAAAGCTGCAGACTTATTTATTTACTTACTGACATTTGTTTACATGGAAAGTCTGATTAGAAAATGTTTATCCCTTTTCAGCAGAGACCCCAGGAAAAAAGCTCCACAAATAAAGAACAGAAAATAAACATACATAGTATAAAATCAGCATTGTATTACAATATACAGTAAATACATACATTAATGCAACTATTAATAGATATGCCATGTAGAATTGTACACGTATACCATCATTAAAACAAAATAAATACAATATCATATAGAAATGAAATGTGTTGACATGTTATAAGTGTGAACGTTTATTACACACTCGTGCTGCAAATGTCAGGGTGGAACATTCAAACAGTGGGTGGATAAGGAGGAAATGAAGGGGGAGTGTGAAAATAAGTGTTTGTTAGAGGTAATAAGCGGAGTAGATATGGTTTTAGTGAAGAACATGGATGTGCTCTGACACTTACATTAGTTGTAAATCTAGCTACCTTACTGGTGGCCTGAAGGTCAGTCAAGATGAAAAATCATAAAATAGAGAAGGGAGGAGGTATGTAGTAGCATGAGTGACTCTAGTAAATGCAATAGGGAATATTTTTGGTTCTATATAGCATTCCTAGTTTTTTGTGATTTTTTTTTTGTATTGGTCTGTATGTGGAAGTCATATCTGAGGATGTCATCTATCGTAACTCCCAACAGTTTTGTAGTTTTGTAAGGGACACTACTTCAATTGATGTATTGTGACTTTAAAGTTACGTTTCTCATGGGTAAGTGATTTTAGGAAAAAATAAAAGGAGTTTGTTTTTCTTTGGATTAAGAAGGAGCTGGTGGTTGCAAAGCCAGTTTTCAACAGAGTTAAAGGCATGTTGTATAATCTTATTTACGTTTTCTAGATTGTCTGAGAGGCAGATAAGGGTGGAATTGTCTGCGCACTGTACGAGGGATGTTTGTTGTCAGAGGTACGTAGACTATATATGAAGACATTAAACAGAAGAAGCTCAAACACAGAGCATTGGATAGGCAAGAGGAAACGGTAGAATTCCATGTCACTGCCTGGTAGTGTTCTGACAAGCAACTATTAACCACAGTTGTCACTGTAAGTTACTTAGACTTCCTAAGCCTGGCATTTGCTGTTAACAGTGTTTACTTCACTAGTTTTGGCTCTGAAGTCACCTTTATTCACAAGGTGGAAGCATTCATCTAGCTTTTTTTTTGATTATTACTGTTTATCACTTTTACCATGGTGGTGTGTCGCCTCACAGCAAGAGGATCTCTACTTCGATCTTCGGCTGGGGTGTCTTCTGTGCAGAGTCTGCATGTCCTCCCTGCAGTCGTGTGGGTTTCCTCCGGGTGCTCCATTTTCCTCCCACATCCCCAAAGACATGCTGCAAGTGAATTGGACATGCTAAAATTGGCCCTAGGCATCAGTGTGTGCATGTGTGCCTTCCGTGGAAGGTTGGGCTGGCAACTCGACACTGTAAAAATCCACTGCCAATCATGAGCGGACAAGGTGATCCACTTTGGCAACCCCTAACCAGGAAAAGCTGAAAGACAGAGAGAGAGACTGTTCATCTCTTTTACCACAAGTTGCTTACATATTTTACTAAATATATACAATACTATTTAGCTGGTCTTTAATACAGCAAAACAGTTTATTTGGAAGAAAACAACCCTGTGGATTATTTTGCCAGATTATACTGGTACCATGATTTTTTTTGAGCTTTTAAGTTTTTAACATATGCCACTTCCGTTCTTTGTTTACTTGTGCTGAAGGCACTGGAACTGAATTATTAGGTCTTAAGTGGGTTGTTATTGTTTTCCTGCTTTAGATATTTGGTAGTGACTCCTTGAGTTTAGAACTTAAACTAGAAAAGCCAAGCCTATTGCAATGGAGATAATTTTGTGTGTTTGTACTCTTAAGTTGTAAGATGGGGCTTCCATGATTAATTTTGCAGATTGGAGTGTAAAAGAGTCTAAGTGTAATAGTATAATTAACTGGGAGAAGGGAAAAGGTTCATCTCTTCTAAGGAAAGAGTAAAATGAACCAGCATATTTTGTTAGAATCAACGTGTAGAGCTTTAGCAGTTTGTTGGATGTGCTATTAGTGAGGGAAGACCATTTTAACACTAAGAAATAGTATTCCTTCCCCTCTGGCAGTTCTAGCTTTACAAGAGAGAAAATATGAAATATTTTTGGTCCAATAGTCAATTTTGCCTTGTTTTTTTCCTTTATGTGAAGTTGAATCTTTATGGATTGGATTAGCCATAGTCATAGGTATCTGAAAGAGGTTACTGTAATTGGTTCATTATTCAGATCTTTATTGTTAATCATATGGATTAGCGTACAGAGGCCAATTTCTTGCTGATGTTCTAGAATGGTGTGTAAGAGGCTGGACTTGAAAAATTACCCTAATACCTGTTGAGTTGTGTGACACTGATGTTGTAGTGTATCTTTGCTTAGTAAGATAAATGTGGAGTGGAGCTTTTCTTTCGGGGGGGGGGGGTCATCAGACCTTCCTGATGAACAGATATGGATAAACGAATACTATATTATCCTGTCTATAGTATACAATCCTTGTGAAATCATACTTGACAATCTCCATTAAATTATATCCATCAATATAAAAGATCTACCCTTCCTCTGACCCCTTTACTAATTACCTGCCTCATGCAGTCAAATCAAACAAATATCACAAAACTCACACACCTTTACTATACTAATCTCCTTGTTATGGGTCTCAAATGAATTTAACTGATAAAATGTGCACATGCCTTATCTGTTGTCTGTATTACTGTTGCAGTGGAACTGTGTACATGCACTGTAAAATAATGCTGAATGTTTTTCGATGGGAATGAGATTTGCATTCTAAACATAATATGTTATATGGCTGTGTCTGAGCCTAACATGGTGAAAATACTGTATAATGTATGGAACATGGTAATTAGTCTTGAATGTTAGAGTATATTTTTACTATTAGCCCATTCAAAACTATACAATGTGCAAGTTTTCTCTATGGACCTCTGCTGAAAAAGTGACTATGCCCACTTGGTAAACAAAAGTCAATAAAGAAATATTGTCAGCATATAGTGAAAGGGGAAGATGAGATGGGTAACTATGTCATTTGTTTATGAAGACAAAAAACAAAGGGGGAGCAGGAGCAAGCCTTGTGGAACTCCCTTTGAGTAAGAGTGACAGAGGGATGAGCAAATCTTAATTATGAAAGGTCTGCTGAGCAGGAAGTTTGGAAACCCCACAGTCATCAGAACGGATTCCTGTGTTTTAAATAGGAGTCATGACTCATAATCACTAAATGGTTGACGTGTCTGAGAGCTTTTTTTAAGGTCTATAAGAACTGTGCCTGCTAGATTTCTTTGCCCATATTAGTTAATATTTCTTCTGTGACTGTCTCAAGGGAGTCTTTGTACTTCAATGTGGCCAAAAGATGTATTGCTTAGTGGGTAGATGACTGTCTTGTTTGAGACACTGAAAATGTTATAAATAAATAATTTTGCCTAGGTTCTTTGCTAGGGTAGGCACAACTGAGATGAGGTGACAGTGAGGTATAGTGGATGCTTTATGTTGTTTAGGAAAGATTACAGCAATGTTGGTTTCCAAACTGTGAGCATAAAATTCTGAGTAGTACAGATGTTTGAAAGTGTGCAGAAATTATTTGCTGATGATGTCTTTGCGGCACCTAACAAATCAAAGCAGAATACTGCCTGAACCTGTGGAGGCATCATTTGGAATTTGATCTATTAATTTCTTTTTTGTCTTAAGCTTTAATTTTCTTGATGTAGAAAAGAAGGGTGTAAGGGGGAGATGAGAGAGGTTGGGTTAGAGGAAGGGAACGTTAGGAGATGATTGCGGTAGTTACTGCACTCTTGTATGAAGTGAGAAGAGGTAAAATGTCATAGAAAGCACTCAATGGTGTTACCAAGTAGCTGTTCTGGGAGAACATCTGAGACTAACTATACAGTTGACTTCTTTCCAAACGTATTTGGGGTATGTGCAAGTAATTATTGTTTAGATCTTAGGATGATTTCTTTATTTTTCTGAGTCACTTGTCTGGATAGGCTAAGTAGTAATTTAATCAATTACTTTGCTTTAGTTTAGTACTTTGAGGGGTTGATGAATGAAGAGAATGAGAGGGAGAGAAGGTTGGATGATGTGGGGATAGTGAATCATGAAGTGCAATGGATTAGCAAGGAGGAAGTAAGGATAGCTATGAAGAGGATGAAGAATGGAAAGGCTGTTGGTCCAGATGGCATACCTGTGGAAGCATGGAGGTGTTTAGGTGAAATGGCAGTGGAGTTTTTAACCAGATTGTTTAATGAAATTTTGGAAAGTGAGAGGATGCCTGAGGAATGGAGAAAACGTGTTTTGGTACCGATTTTTAAGAAGAAAGGTGATTTGCAGAACTGTAGTAACTACAGAGGGATTAAATTGATCAGTGTCAGCATGAAGTTATGGGAAAGAGTAGTGGAAGCTAGGTTAAGAAGGGACGTGATGATTAGTAATCAGCAGTATGGTTTCATGCCAGGAAAGAGCACTACAGATGCGATGTTTGCTCTGAGAGTGTTGATGAAGAAGTACAGAGAAGGTCAGAAGGAGTTGCATTGTGTTTTTGTAGATTAGGAATAAGTATAATAGAGGGTCAGCCCAGGTTGGAAGGTTTGGAGACAAAGCCAGAGAGGCAAGATTACGTTGGTTTGGACATGTGCTGAAGAGGGATGCTGAGTATATTGGGAAAAAGATGCCAAGGATGAAGCTACCAGGTAACAGTAAAAGAGGAAGGCCTAAGATAAGATTTATGGATGTGGTGAGAGAGGACATACAGGTGGTTGGTGTGACAGAGCAAGATGCAGAAGACAGAAAGAAATGGAAACAGATGATTCACTGTGGCGACCCCTAATGGGAACAGCCGAAAGATGATGATGACTGGTTTAGTTGGGGATTTAATTCCAACTGTACCAAGTTTGTCACTGAGGCCTGGAGTTCCATTATTTTATTAACCTTGGGTTGTGAGCTTTTTAAAGTTTTGATATTATGGAGAATAATTTATCATATAGTAGTAAAAGGGTACTGATGACGGCTTCTGCTGCCATACTGGGGTCTTGTAAAGACAATATTTGGGACAAGTCAATAATGGCTAACTGTGCTTTCAGATTGTTAACGCATTATGATGTTTTAGTTCTGAAACTGATGGAGTGGTTTCTTCTTTAAACTTATGTTGCTTATATTGATGGTAGTGGGGCGGTGGTTGCTAACAGAGGGGGATGGGTAATAAAGGAAGAGATGTTAGAAAGTTCGTAGTAATTAGGAGATCAAGCAGAGTGATATTTTGATTTCAAGTTAGAGCATGTGGGGTCTTGTAACAGTTAAATGAAACCAAGTCTAGCTAGATGTTTTGTGATGTTGTTAGCAGGTGGGCTTTAGAGGTTCATATTAAAGTTGCCTAAGAGTAGTAGATATTTTAACTTCTGAGGCTGATAACATTAGTTTGTTGATGAGATTTGAACGTAACTGGAGTGGGTTTTACTGATAGGTAGGTAACTCGCAGGTGGATTTGGTCATTGTTGGTTGAGGAAATCTCTACTACTAGACCATTAGCGTGTGAGCCAATGGTGTTACTATAAAAGAAGTAAACTTCTCCTGTCTGCTCTTCTGCCAGGTCTAGCATCAAATGTATAATGGCAACCTTGGAAAAAGTGCTTGATATATGGGCTGCCACCTTTAAGATGCAATGCTTTAATGTTTATAAAATCAGGGGAGAGGGAGTTTAGGAAAGCACTAAATTGGTATATTATTTCTCCATTGCTGCTGGCACTTTGCAGGTAGCAGGATAATGTATTTGTGGGAGATTTACTTAAATGCTCTGGATAACTGTAAAAACCCGAGAAGGATGCAATATTTGCTTTTTAAGAGAAGGAATATTACTGCAGTAAATTTAAAGGTATATTTAGGATGTTTAATGGAGAATGAATAGTACTGAAGTAAATTTAAAGGTATAAGGAAGAGTAATGGTTCCATTATAAGGCCTGGTCATTGTTAGAGTTTAAGCATATGTTTTTGTGTTGGTAGTTAAGATGATGCATAGAGTAGATGGTATTGTGGTTGAGTGGGTTTGTTTTTTGAAGAGCTAAGCACAAGATCTTGAATGTGAAATTATTTGCTTAAGTAAGGGAGGGGTACAAAGAGTAGGACAAAAGATGAATGGCAGTAGGAATGTGGTGGAAGTATAATGGGACAGTATACATGAGGAAGTCTTATTCAATAAATAGTTTGTTTGGAGTACAGAGGGGTTCATTAGGAGAGGCCTTACATGTAACAGTGTGAAGCCACAGAGGATACTGTCTTGAAAAGGATTTTAGAAGAATTTAATGAAGCATTAAGCAATATATATATTGGACATAAAATTTACCTCTGGACTGTCCGTGTACTTCTAATGAATGGAGGCAGCTTCTAAATGCTTTATTCCATGGATGGGCCCCCCCTCTAATTATCTATGGTATGATCCAAGTTATTTTCATTAGGGGTTATATATAATTAATCGGCCATAGGATGGGTAAGGGCAATCTATAACCAAATGGGATAGGTTATTTTGAGCACAAAAAGTGAAACTGTCTAGGCTTAAAATGGCCTGCAAGGGTAGCTAGCCTAGTACTTGCCTATGAACCTATAAGTTAGTGTTTGTGATTGGATAGTGGTAAGAAGCTATCGGTGGAATTAACAACGGGTTATACATTTCTGTTTTTTCATTTGTGAAAGAATATAAGAATAAAAACATAGTTGTTCTATTTACAGATGTATTACAATAATTAATTTACTGTGATTATGTGAATTAGATGAGTAATAGCATTGCTATCCATTTTCTTTAAAAGATACAAATGCAGTTATCGTTAGTGATGTGCTTTACTTCATTAAAAATTTGAAATGGGGGGTATGATGGAGTATTTAGAAATGGGCGTGAATGTATTACATTTTGGGGGTGGAGTCTATTGGGTTATTAATTAGGCTGCCTAACTCCTTGTCTTTTATTTCTCAACACACATATGTAGAACTTATTCTGGCTGACAAACTCAAACATCTGAATAATGTGTTAGGCAAGTACAACAAGACTAAAATAATATTTATTCCTCAGAAAAAAAGGTGATGTTTTAAAAATATATGAATTGTTACAGCAGTTTTGAAAGTGCAGACTTAACGTTCACTTTTCTACCTAGGTTTCTGCTGAAAAGGGACTTTCTGACCAGTTTGGATTATCTCAGTCAACAGGTGTAACAGGCAAATGAATAAACATAAAATAAAATAAAAATATAATCTGTAGTTACCAACAGACAATTCCTCATAATGTATGTGAAGGTCAAGTATCCTTGTTAGAGACTTTTCTTTATCTTTCTGTGTAATCTTTGGTAACATGACACATACTATCCACATATGAGCAAACAGTTTCATCCATTTACTGGAAGCATTGTTTCCCTGGAACTAAACATTTCACACAAGTACACTACACATTCCAAAACAGGTCGTAGATCAATGGGAAACTGATGGAATTCAAAAATGCATGAGTAAAACAAAAGGAAATTCTTGTAAATAGTGGGAAAACGTGCTGCAGCTCAGATCAGGCAGGCATGGAAAAAGGATACTAAATGGAATGTGAATTCTTTAACAGACATAAAAAATCTGGGTCTCTGGGAAAAGGAGCAACACTGGTGCAGTGAGTAGCAGCGTCGCCTCACATAAACTGCTTCCATCGTTCATTTCTCTGCTGTGGTACCTTCTGTGTGGAGTCTCCATGCATGTGTGCATACTGCTCAGTCATAAGTAGGTTACAGATGTCAGGACATGTGTTCTGCCCACAAAGGCAGCCAATACCATCACTCTCAGAGTGACAGCATTCATAGTCTAACTTTATGCTGCTTGCTGTCCTTTGCACCAGCCCAGGCTCCTCTCTTTTACTCTCACCTTCGCCTCTGTATAATTTATTATACACCACTGTGTGCTTCTTTACAATAAAACAACTAGAACCACACAGCCTATGCTCTGTTACTTTACAGTGCTTCGTTCACTACCTTGCATTCAAGCCACGTGTTTTAATGTGCAAATACACACCCCTGTCTTATCCCACTTTATCCTGTACTGTTACACTGCTCTACCATACCTTGAATGCGCAGTACCCTAATTTACATCACAATCTTGTTTGCTACTGTACATTATATTTATAGGCTCTGCTTAGCTTACACTTACACTCTGCTGAATTATTGTATATATCTTAACTTTTCTACTCTGCTTTGATGTAATGTTATACTGCATCCTAGCCAACACTTTCTGAAGCTGCTATACCCTGCAAAACACAGCTGTAGTCTAGCGTACAGAATATACTGTGCTTCCTGTTTCCTGACGTTTGCCTTGCTACTCTACCTTTGGTTACCCAGCTATATCCTGCATTACAGCTTGCCATTTGTCTTCCTAATATGTCCTCTTCAATAATAAGATGTTACTCAGTGCTAAACAATACTGTTGTACTGTGCTTCAGGGTAAACTATTCTGCTGTGTAAAATTAGCCCTGTTCTGCCCTTTACTGTGTTACTGCAGCATATGTTGTGCTGCTACATGCTTTTCTGCCATATTTATACTTTGCTACATCATTCTGCTCACATCTGACTTGTACTGTAGTACTGCTGTCTAGCTACTCTCACTAAAATATATTTTACCAGTCTTCTCTGCTGTGTGCTGCTTTATACTACATGCACTTTCCTTCTGCACATTACACTTTTATACTCTACTGTTTACCACTCTTGTCATCTCTGTGGACACTGTGCTGCTCCTCTCTATGCTGTGCTGCTCTGCTTGACATTGACAATGATAGTTTTCTGAAATTTTGCAGCTTTGGCAAACCAGAGACTAATCTGTGAAGAGTGGCTGGGACACATGGTACTCGGTGTCCTGCACTAAGTGACCTAGATTCTCCTAGACCTCGCTGCACAGTGCCACGTACCTATGAGATGCACACATTAGCAGGTATCCCTAGAAGCAGGGGGCCACTGCTTGAACCTTGGTGTCCCTGGTCCCAGACAGGGATCTATCTATCGGCAAGACAGAACTCGCTATCAGCAAAAATTTTAAGTAAGCAGTATATAACTAGCTGATACCAAACCTTTAACTTTCCTGGAATGGACAGGTACTTGCTGGGATATAGCAACCTTTTTGTGTACTTGTCACATGTGTTATATATGGTACATTTTAGGCCATTGTGATACACTTATTTCTGTAAAGGAATACCCTGCCTCAATATTTATTCTACTCCATTTTGGCATTAACTCTGGAGGAGATGTAATTTTCTCTTAGCATGTCCCTGCTTGTTAGAAAAAAAAAAAAAAAACTCTTACTCATGGAGACAGACCGCCAACAAATACTGCACATGTGGTCTGATACTACACGTGTGAGCTGTACTAACAATACATAAACAGAAAGATATCATTACCTGCCCAGGGGAATTGCAAAGTAAAAGATGGACAGCACCAGAGTTCTTGCATTTTTAGTGAAGAGGTCTCCAATAATCGTTGGGGCAACAGTGGAGTAACTTGCTTCTCCAATACCAACCAAACCTCGGCTAAGAATAAGCAACCAGAAGTACTGCAAAGAGAGAAAGACAACAAAATAATTATTTACTTCTTGACAATTAATAGCTTACCTTCCTCTGTTTAGAAAAGCATAACTGTTAATATTTTAATACAAGCCCCTAGCTGCCGATGGGAGGTCAGCATTCAGAAGTGCCATTTTTTTTGTAATGGCCAATTTAAAGCCTATTTAAATGCTAATACTGGAATATTGCTTTGTAAATGAGCTTTGAGTATTCTGTGATTAAAGTAAAAGAGCAACTAATGAGACTCTAGAAAGTGTTGATTATACCCAGCAACCACACTGTTTGGTCAATTTGCATACTAATTAATAACAAAACAGTTTTAATGCTTTCATGTAAGGCACTGTTGAACTTGACGTTAAAAAGCTCAAATGTAATCAATTAAGTGGTACATACAGACACTGACACTAATAAATGGATTCTTTGATCTATTTTACTGACTATAACACTGCACAGAGTAGTGTATGTTCATTTTTATGCATTTGTCTCCCATACCCCAGGCAATGGTTTAACCAGTATGTGGAAAACAACCTCTGGCCTAGAGAGCCTGAAATACAATATGTGGAATGGAGAAACAGCAGAATATAAGAAGGACTGAGACTGCTTCTGTTCTTTACACAATTTTAGCACTACATTTTTTTCCAGTTTATATTATATTGGAAAATACACACACACACATGCATACACACAAACACATTTATATTTATATAAACTAGCTAAAGATCCGCCTGCATAACTGACCCAGTATGATGAGACTGCATACCTCATTCTTAAGGCTACTGTAACAAGGAATATGTCACACATGCTATGGTGTATACTTAATTATGAACAAGCATTTAACAGTATTTAATCTGCTTGCATTTTGAGTCGAGTGTTTAATGTAGTATGGCTGCCTACAAACACCTGAGCAATGTTTAATGTAATGAACCTGCTTGCACTCTCAACTACATGACTCACAATGCCCTGTGGATCACTACTGTACACTTTTCATGCCTGAGCTTGGTCACTGACACTGACTGACACATACACACCCGCACACACTGACACACACACACAACCACACACACACACACACACACACACACACACACACACACACACACACACACACACACACACACACACACACACACACACCAATTTCAGTTCAGATAAAACAGCAGTGAGGATTGGATAGCAGTTGCCTCCTGCCTGTTCTCTGATGCACTGCCTCTCTGTTGGTCATATCTTGTGTGTTATCTGCATTGTTATCTACATTGTTACTTCTCTCACTTTTGCTGCTCTCTCATTCCACTGCTTGCACTTAAAATACAGATCAATAAATTACTCAGTAAGTCAATTAATCAGGTGTAATTATGACTGAAAGCTAAGACCTAGAACTCGAAAGTAGCAAAGTTCTGTTATAACTTTATCTAGAACCTACACGTTTCCCCCAGCACAGAAACTTGTCTTTCTACCTTCTCCACCTTGGGTGGTAATCCTGCTACAGCTGCACTCATTTTCCTATAAACCATGACCGCATACAGGATTCAGTCCTTAATGCAAATTAAGACTGAGAATGCTGTTATTCAGAAACAAAATGTCTATACTGCAGTCTCAGGAATGATATTATTCTTAATTACTATGCCTATATTCTCTCGGACTATGTCTTCCTTCTACAAGTCTTACTGGTAAACAATGCTTCTCATTTAAATTTGTCACCATATTTATCTTTTGGTACGTCACATAACCATGCCTTTTCTCTATGCAAAATGAGTAGTGAACTGTATTAAAACAGTCTCTAAACAAGCTCTCAAACTCCTAAAAATATAAACAATGGATGACATTGCATTGCATACATAAACAATGGATGACATTGCATTACATACATAAACAATGGATGACATTGCATTACATACCTAAACTGCTTAGGTTCCCTCTATTTAAAACAATGTTTGCTGTGTCCGGCATACAAAACATGTTCCTAACTGCAAACACTAAAGAGCAGACAAAGAAATCTTCATAAAACACAATAAATGTTAAAAGGTTCATAGATTCATAGGTATTTACTAGGCTACTGATCACAAGGGCCTTTTTAAGCCTAGCTGCACATCCCAAATCTCTGACAAATTCTGCTACCCTTGATAAGTGTAAGCAGGGGCTTGGGAGATGAACCATTTACAGGTTGCTTGTGTCCATTAGACATAGGTGCCAAGCCAGGGATGAATTTCCTGTTCCCCATCCAACTGTCCAAGTTGCACTTGAACTGGGTTAGGGAGGAACTCTGTTTCACATGGTTGGAGAGCCTGTTCCATAGATGAGGTTAGTCTCTGGGATACATACCTGTCTCTCCAGCAGGTCCTATTTATATCACAGGCAAGGTTTAAGTCTTTAGAACAGGTAATTATGGTGCTGTTTGTTTTGTGGATATGTAGGAGGTCCATCAGAGTGGGGTCTGACAATGCCCTGTATGCCAGGCATAGTTCTCCCCTCAACAGCCTGTAGGAGAAAGAATACAGGGATAGGGCCTTGAGGCGGTCTGCGTGGACATTTTACTTACATTCTGTATTCTTTTAGTGAGGAACCTCTGTGGATGGTCCATTTGTTGGATATGACTGGTTAGGTACATACCAAAGGGGGTATTGTACTCAATGATAGGTCTGATGAATACCTAATACAGTGGAACAATGACTTCCTTGGACCTACATGCCATACCTTTGTTTAGAAGTTGTGCAACATAGAATGATTTCCTCACTACTGTAGACATGTGATGGTCAAAGGCTAGATTACTGTTTGTGTGTGTCCCTATGTCCCTAACTACTGGGTCAACACTAAGGAGTGTATTATCAATATGATAGTTACCAGGGCTGGATGACTTTCCAAAGGATATTATTAGGCATTTTTTGGCATTTAGTTTTAGTCCATGGCTCTGACAACAGTTGTTTGTCTGTGTCAGCCCTTCCTTGAAAACATTTATGCTAGTGTGGGATTCAATGACGGCTCCTAAATTGCAATCATCTGCAAATTTAGTCAGCCAGAGAACACTGACATTGTATTGACTTCAAAGTAAATGCCAAAAAGGAGTGGTCCAAGGACCAGTTCCCGAGAGACTCCAGTTGTGACTGGCCTCTTTGTAATGGTGGACTCCCCAATTCTTACTTCCTGGGTCCTGTCTGTGAGCCAGATGGCTATCCACTGGGTGACATATAAGTTTGTATCTAACCTCTTGAGTTTGCCAGCAATGCCTGAGTGAGGTATTGTGTTAAATGCCTTGGCCAGCTCTAGGTAGGCAGTGTGAACCATTTGCCCTCATCCATTGCTTTGGTGACCTTCCCAAAGAAGTCCAACAGGTTGAGCAGACATGACCTGCCCTTGATGAAACCAAACTGGGTTGGGTCTAGTGTCTGGAGGTTTACTATATCATTATTAATCATTTCCATGATAATTCTTTCCATATATTTGCATAAAAGACTAGTGAGACTTATGGGTCTGTAGTTTCCAGGGTCTGTAGATGGCCCACCTTTGTGCAGAGGGACGACTGTTGCTTTTCTTCATTCATGAAACACAAAGCTTGTTTGGACGGTACAATTAAATAGCAATTCCAGAGGCTCTGACAGGTCATATTTCATGCTATTTAGAAGGCATCCTGGTATATTGTCTGGGCCCATTAAAACAGTGTTCTTGGTCTTAGACAGAGCATTAAGGACCTGTTCTCTAGTGACAGTAGGGGGGACTTATATTTGATGATATTTCCCGAGGGAAGGTTGAGGGGGAGAGAGGGGTAAAGTTGGAGCTGAATTTATCAGCCAGGAGGTTTGCTATATCTTCTGGTTCAGTATAGGTGGCTCCATTTGCAATGTGCTCTGCACACAATTGTGTATTGCCTTTGAATTTGCAGATATAGCTAAAGAATGCCATGTGGTTGTTCTTGGCCTGGGAGGCCAAATTTACCTAAAATTTGGCTTTGCTTATCTTTATTTGTCCTCTGAGTTGTTTGTTTACTTTGAAGAAAGTGCTTTTATCCTGCTGAGTAGTGCACCTCCTAATTTTTGCCATGATTTTCTTCCTTTTGTTATACAGCCTATTGATTTTGGGATTCCACCAGGGTGGTTTGTTTTTTGACTTAGTTCTGTACTTCTTCCTGGTGTGTATAGCTGCCTCTATGCAGCTATTAACATGCTTGTATAGGGTTTCTCTGAACAGTTCTGCATAGGCAGCAGTGTTCTCAGGGTTTATGGGGGCTTGAAAGTTTGCCAGGTTATCACTTAATAGCAGGAAGTTAGCCTTAGAGTAGTTCCTGAATATTCCAGGTTTAGCTGGGGGGGGGGGGGGGGGGGGTCCAGGTTTTATTTCTACTTTAAATGAGACCATTTTGTGGTCTGACTTTACCAGGGAAGACATTACACTAAGGGGTGCTCAGCACTCTCCCATATTAGTGAGGACCAGATCCAGTATGGTTGCATCCCTGGTTGGCGTAGTGACAATCTGGTCCAGGGAGTTGATGTTTACAAAATCCAAGAATTGTGTGTGCCTGTACATTTGTTGTTGTATAGGATTCCCAATTAAGAGTGGGGCAATTAAAGTTACCCATGAATATGGTATTGAGTTGGATGGTTAGTGTTTCTAATAAGTTTAAAAGACATGGCATGGGTTTCCTGGGTCATAGAAAGGGACGTACTGATTAGAAGAAAGCGGTATTGGATTTTGCCTATGGTGATTTGAACATGGAGTAGCTCAAATACATTGTCCTGTTTGACCAGCTTTGAGGTATATTTATTTCTGCTGTAAATTGAGACACCTCCACCTTTAGTCCCTGTCTGTGTACTAGCAGGTATAAATGTGTGGAAGGCATTATAACCTTGTGTGTTCTCAGTGGCTTTAAACCATGTCTCAGTGACTGCACAGATGTCAGCATTCTCTAGGGTGAAGAGACCTTATAGGGAGTGGAGTTTTTTGTTTATACTCCTAGCACTGAGCACGAATACCTTTAGATTTTCTGGGTTTTGATTTACTATGATGGAAGTACTTTCAGTTTGGCATTTTCTAAAAAAGGCAGTATGGGGGAAGACAATGTTTTAGCTAATATTCAAAACCGTAGAGGGAGCTGTGCAGACCATCCCTGGCAAAGCAGCGTACGTTGTTTGTTGACCATCTCCTTCTATGCTGACAAATATTGCACCCCCTTAGAATGACACCAAAAACTAAGCCAATTATTAAAATCAGTCATCTTTTGTTCGTATTGTGGCATCATCCTTGGAGAAGGTAAAATGCTGCTCAGTGCTGTGCTCAAACCAGCCTGGGGCACATATTCTAAAACTCCATGATGTCTCTCTCTTCATATAGTCTAGGGAGGTACATTTCAGGTCATTTACTCCCACATGGACTATGTCTGAGTCATATTGGTAATTGTGGTCCAATGACCTGAGTGCCTGCATAATGTGGCGGATGCTAGCCCCTCATAAGCAACTGACTGTGACTTTCTCCTTACTCAGCCTGGAGAGAGGGACATCAGTGCACCTCATGACAGAGTATCCAATGACAAGAATGTTAGTCTGTCTGGTGGCAGACCCTATGGGCTTAGCAGTAGAGGCTCCATGAGATGTGGCTGTATGTGTTGATGTGGGTGTTGTTTTGAAGGAGTGTATTCAGGGCTGCTGAGAGTGTTTGTTATGTGTCTAGGAGGTCTTTGAGGTTTAGGAAGGTTACATTTAAGTGCTTCAGCATATGTGGGTCTATAATCATGTGCGATATGTATGTACTACTGACAACCTTATTAACATTAGGAGCAGTTTTATGCGAGAGCTTTACCTACATTGACATTGTGTAAATGCAACTCTCATATACCAAAGCAGTTTGTTTGAGAATTAACTGGTTGTCAGTAAACATGTGGCAATTTCTACATTGCCTCAGGATGCCCATATCCACCAAGCGGGCAATGGAGATAGTGGGAAAGTTCATATCCATGGCAACAGACCTTTTTTATTGATTGTATGTTTGGAGTGAGAATATAAAACAATGCCAGGAATATTCGGTTTGCAACTGTGGGGATAGTGATATTTGTTAAACTTTCAGTAGTGCATTATAACAAATAAAAATAAGATATAAAGACTAACCTTTATTAGGAGCACATAAATGACATACACAGACATGCTAAATCAGAACTGCATTATGACTTTGTTAGGAAGAAAAATTACCATGGCAAGAGGCGATGGACATTGCCATTTGTGTAGAATCTCTGGCCCTGAAAATTCTGATGGTCACTAGAATTTAAGCAGTAATCACAGTCACTGGTGGAGCCAGATAGGAAGACAGAAGTGATGGGTTGAAGCCAGCCAACTCAATGATCTCAGGGACAAGGTGAAAGAGGATCACTGACATGGCTTCTACTGAGCTGAACAGTGGACAGTGGATTACACAGTAAGTACACACAGAAGTTTGCATTTAGTGCATATAAGATCAAAGAACATGCATTGCACTTTATAAGCTTACCTCACAATAGGTTTGAGAAAATGATGGAGCACTCAAGGAAATCAGCAGACTCCTATTTCTATGACAAATGTCATATCACTCAACAGCAATAAGCTGGGGGTGAAATTAGTAAAAAATAAAAAAATAAAAACATACAGCGAAGGTGAAATTAGTAAAAAAAAATAAATAAATAAATAAAAAACACAAAAACATACAGTGAAGCAAATAAATCGCCTTCTACCTCCTCGTCCTGCAATCATAATGTAAACTTTCTTTCCTCCTCTTCCCTTCCAATCACCTAAAAGTTACATTACACACAACACTGTAATGCTCATTAAACTGACACAGGAGATCACTGGACTCTCACTCCCATATTCTGTACTATGCAGGAAACAGAAGGAAGCACTCTAAAGGGGAGCTCACATTATGCAGTGTTGTCCGTAATTATTAGGGTTGCCACCTTTTCAAATGCCCAAAGTGGGACATTTTTGGTACAAATGTCAGATTTTGCAGGCCGAAACATACCCACAGCCAGTACAAAGGACAGAACCTCACTTTGTTGCCTAAATAACAGCTTATTCTTGTAGCATGTTAGTTGCGTATTCTGTTTCTTATAACATTTAGGTGTTTCAGATACTGAATAACTGTTTTATGCAACTATTACATAAATATAGGAAATAATTCTGTCATTAAATCTCAGGACATCTGCCATTTTACAATATTTTTACAGGATGCAACTGCTCAAAGAGGGACTGTCCCGCGCAAAGTGGGACAGGTGGTAAGCCTAGTAATTACTCGTTCATTCATATCTGCCACAGGTTTGGTCACAGGCACACACGTCATTCTGCGAGTCCAGCTCTGTGCTCCTGAAAGGCTCCACACTAGGAAATAGTAGGACATCCACTCTCATTTCACAGCAGTTCTCTTCAGGGAAGCATTCTCTTTATATTAAATGAGTCCTCCAAAGTGCTCCACTGTGATTTGGTTACATGCTCAATCAGGGTGTGTTAGTTATGTTAAGCCAGTTTGGTTAAAACCATTATTTCTTCACAGCTGAAGTAGTTAGTGCTGTTTTTGTAACTTGCCAAATGTTTCGTTTGTTGTTTTGAGATCATTAGGATGTGGCTGAAAAACCACACGCATGCACACACACACACACACACACACGCACACACACACACACGCACACACACACACACGCACACACACACACACACACACACACACACACACACACGCACACACGCACACACACAGTTACCACTTGTGATTTCTATTATTTAAATCACTATTTCTGTGAAAACAAAGTAAATTACTCTAGCTGTTTTGCTATAGATAAATTAACTGTAGCTTATAAAGTACTTCTGTGACAAGAATTCACTTCCCAGTCCCGTTGTCAGAGTCTCTTTGTAATGGCTTGGTTGTCTAAAAGTCAGAACAGATGTTAAGCACATGCAAAATACATAAAACATAGCAATGAGATAAAGTGGTCAATTAAAGTTAAACCACAATTTTAATGGTCTCTCCCCCTTAAAGAGCAAAAGCTGAGATCTTTACACAAGTCAATCAAAGTTAAGTTGTTTGCTAAACAAGTGTAGTATAAGAAAAATAAGATATAAAGACCGATCGTTATCTGCGGGGGCATAAAACTGACACGTGTATAGACAATGAATCACAAGTGCACTACAGGTCTGTTACAGAAAATTAGCAAGTAAGATATAATTATTATGAGAAAAAAAATGACCACAGAAATTCCAACAATACAGTCCCACGATACAGACAATGACAATACTGGGTCACAGTGAAAAAGTGTGTCTCTGGTTTAACAGCTATGCCACAGCATTTAATATAACCAAATGATGGATTAAATGCACTTGTTTTGCATACAGCTGAAGAGGAAGCAGATACAATTTATGAGTCACTTCCCACAGCGGAAGACAGTCAAGATATCGTACATAAAGTGACCACATATTCTGAATGAAAATCAATGCTCTGTTTGAAATTTACTCATTCAGAATTGCATTTTAAGGGAGAACAAGGCCATAATCAAGCATTATAGAAGACTTAGCCAGCAAAGAACAATGGGTTCAAAAATAATCCAGAAAAATGTAAATTGTCCAGTTATTCATAATGAAAAATGACTTGAAATTCAATTAGTTAAGAACTTCTTTGAGAGTGTTAAATTCCTAGCTTTGCTGAGATACAAACTGAGTAAATATAGATAAGTAAGCCCCAACTGGCTAACATGACAAACAAATCAAAACAAATGTGTAACATCAAGAAACAAATCAAAGACTGAAACGGACACAAAAGATGGCCATGTAAGTAAAGGTAATAATAAACAGGGTTCACTTCACAATGGAGATATTGTAGGGAAAATAAAATCAAGAGGACCAGAGTTCTACTTTTAGAAAGATGTGCAAAAATGCAAAACATCAAATAATTTTGCCATGATAACATATTGCAAGAGACAGTACAGTTAGCCTACGCAAACTAAAACACTGATAAGGTGCATCACTGATAACAAAGACATACCCATAAGGTGAAGGAGACAAGGACATTTGTCTATATGTAATGCATGTGGGATAAAGAAACAATGTCATGAAGAAAAAAATGCTCACTGACTTAGGTGCCTCGATCAAAATTTGCCAGAGGATTTCAACAGACTATTTAAAACTATTGGAGACATTTTTTGCTTACAATTCACTAAAACTACTACCTATACAAAGATGTTTAACATTAGAGATAATGCTATACAACAAGGTTATCACTCATCCTTACAATGTACTGCAAGTTAAAAGGTGTGACCTACACCATGGGTTTCATTTATAGTGATACCCTGCCAACCCCAAGCATCCATCAAAAGACAGAATATGTGCAAATATGAGAACAGTCAACAAGGCGATAATGACAGAGAAGACAGAGAGAGATCACACCAGTCGATAATTATCTAAATACATGCTGTTAAAATATTTTCCAAGTTAGTCCACATGGTAGGGCACCATCAACCAGAACTCCATCCTGACAGCAACAGTCTTTGTTCAGTCTCAATGTTTTGATGAAATACAAAAGGCTTACATTTATTAATATTTTCCATATTATTCAATAAGTAAGTGGTCAAAATGCTAATTGTTTTAATGATGTTTGGGGAAAAAATCAAAAAGAACATGCTAATAGATTAAACAAACACTAGGCTGTGGCAAATGGCCTAACTTTAAAGAGATTAAACAAACACTAGGCTGTGGCAAATGGCCTAACTTTAAAGAGACGTGTACTGTTGATACAGCAATATTTGAATTTTATAGGTTTATCTTTTTAAAGAAAGGTGACTGTGGTGGTGGTGCTGCGGTAGCGTTGTCGCCTCACAGTAAGATGTTGTCCTGTTCGATTCTCAGCTAGAGCGTCTTCTGTGTGGAGACATGCGTGAATGGGCGTACCTTCGATGAAGGTTGTGTGTCAGGGCTGGCAACTCGGCACGTAAAAATCTACTGCCAATCATTAGCGGACCGGAGTTCCGCTGTGGCGACCCCTAACCGGGAAAAGCCAAAAGACCCAACTTCTTTTTAAAGAAAGGTACACCCCCAGACCCGGTAAAGGTTGAAGCTTGTACTTCATGAGCTTCAGTACTCAGCAACAAGGAAGATGGAAGAGCCAAGCCCCCTCCACTCCTGTGTGAGAGGCTCTGATCCTACACCCTGCCTTACTTTAAGATATTCATTCCAGGTTTGCTGCAAAATGGCGAAAGAGCATTTCCTGGCAGGTACTATAAGGCTTAACTTGTAAAAGATGGGGGCTTGGTATAATGGCTAAGGTGCTTGACTTGCAAACGCAAGATACAGTGTTTGATTCTCACCTTTGGGAAGGACATTGGTTAGTCCCACAATAGAGTATTACATTTCTTTGCAAGGCTGCAAGATGGATTACACTGAACAGAGGAACATACATGCTTTATTATCCTGTTGATACATGGTTAGAGCTATGGCAACACAAGTCACTAAAATATGAGCTGATATGGTCAAGATAAGGTAACAGAGTCATGGGTGATCCAAGCAGTGGCAAGTAAGTCTACAGTAACACATCCAAAGAGATTTTTTTATTTATTTCTATTAGCTGATTGGGATAGTCTAGCTTTCAATCTCCATTTCAGTGGAGTCCTAGGGAGAAAAGTTTCCCAATAATGCACAGTAAACAGATAACAAAACATTTGGTACATGCAAAGTGAATTACAAAAGTACTTGTACAAAAGGAACTTAATTCAACACGTAGTAATCATTTTGTAAAACAGGCTAGACAATTACCATCAAAGTACAAGTACATAGAATTGCAATAATAAAGGAATAAGAACTGTTTATGATGACTGTGAGTGATAAGAGTGAATAAAGGGTGTCATTGCTTGGATTATGGTGATGGGCATAGAAAAAAAGTATGTGAAAAGAAAAAGAGTAGAAAGTCAGAATACATAATGCTGGGACAGTGTCGGGATTTATGCCAAGTATTTCTTTAATGGAGTAATAAACTTTGTGGTAGAACATATTAATCTACGCTCTACAGGAATACTATTCCATTTAGTGACCTTACTGGTGAGAATCACAAAAATCTGTTGTGGGTTTTGATAAAGACTATAGTTTTGATTTAGTGAGCATAAGGTTCTTGAAAGATAACATCTGTCAATAAAGTGCATTACTACTAGACATTTCTTTGGATTGTTCAGTAGGGTATGCACTAGTTTAAGCTGAGAGAGAAGTACTGTGCTTTTACTGCTTAATCATTTCAGTTTTTGTAGCATTTGACAGTGGCTTAATAAAACTTCTTTCATATATGTGCAAGAACACCAACAAGGACTGGACAGGCTTAAGAAATGCCTCGTTATATTTTGATGTCATCTGCACAGCTACACTGGAAATACAAATTATTTCAACTGGTTTAGCAGCCATACTCAGTCAAACCTAGTCAGCAAATGGTCATAGCTTCTGCTAGTAGAGCACATCTCTCAATCTGCAGACATTAAAAACAGGGACAAAGACCCTTCAAAAGTAGGCACATCCAGCGAAAAATCTGGACATCCAATTATCATAAAATGTGAATTACAAACAGCACATAACTCTTCCCAGTTCTAGTAGGAATATGGGATACTACTCGGAAACAAGTTTAAAAACTGAGTGTGATAAAAATGATGGAAAAATATAAGCACATTACCAAAGAGACATTGCAAAATATGTAGACTAAGGAAATGCACTGCCAAATTCTACCACAGAAGGTCGTTTATTTTTGCTCTCTAGAATGTATGTTATCTTTCTTTAAATTAATGCCACTGATAGTGTGTTTTCTATGTAGCAGTTATCTTCATAAGTAATGCATTATGAATGGGATTCAGACAATTGTGTGTGAGAAGGGGTAAATGAAGCTTGAAATGGGGGCATACCTCCAAAAATATGTACATCACATGTAGGGACAAATCAGGCCTGAAAATATGAACATTCCTCCAAAACAGGGACAGTTGGCTGGTCTGTAGAGCTTTAACAAATAATGCCAAGAAGGCACAAGTCAGACAGAAAGACAATCCCTAGCATTTATTGCAGGCCTTTAACCACTGAATTACATCAACTCCAGGTAAGTAAATTCACCATAATAATTGATCATAATCCCTGTCAATCTATTGTTGAAGACGAACTTTAGGACCATGCCACTTTGCTTCACCCAGATAAAGAGAGCGAGTTTAAGAGAGTTATTTTAATTTTTGTACAATATTCCTTGATGTATTGTGGCAACTAACAAATTAAGGTCCATGATGCCCTTGTTTGTATGTTTATTTTCTCAATAAAATGCTTTGTAAACATTTTTATTATTAAATTATGCCTCAAATAATTTTATTGTATGCTTTGGGGATGTTTCCTTTTGGACAGTATGAGGTTTATCCATAGATATTAATGGATATGTCTTGCACATGCTTGATGATTTCTCCATTCATAGGTTCATATGTGGTTAATGGTCTATTGACCAGAAGGTCTTTATAAGCCCAGCCATTTGTACCCAATATAATACTAGTTAGCAATGACTGCCCATATCTAGGAGGGTCATAGGTGAAATCCCCAGTAGGAATTTATGGTTTCCCATCCAGTTATCCAGGCTGCACTTAAACAGTGTCATACAGGGGCTCTGTTTGATGTGAATTGGTAGCCTATTCCAGAGGAGTGGCAATCCCTGAGAGACATATCTGTCTCGCCAGCAGGTCCTATTTATGTCGCAGGGAAGGTTAAGGTCCCTGCAGCAGGTGACCCTTGTCCCATTTGACTTTCAGATGTGCAGCATTTCCATAAAAAGACTATGGATGCATCTCAAGCTTTCACCAAGATGATGTCACCGAGGTTAAAGTTTGTTTACCCTCAGCGGCATGAGTGTAATGAAAATATAATGATAATACAAGTTTTTAAATTTTCTTTATTAGAAACGTAGACCAAAATTGTTTTTAGATTGTGGTGAAATGCAGTTTGACACTTTATACACTACATACCATGGTGGAATGATAAGAAATTTAATATCAAAACAACATTAACTGAGAATGGCGTGTGGTAAAACTACTCATTTTGTCAGGGCCAGACAACCTTTCACGAAGGATACAGAGCACAAAAAAATGATACAATTCTCAATACAAGACCTGAAGCAACATACAAGAAGTTCTGTGATCACAGCCACCACCTGTGCATCATCTTAAAGAAGCTGTTTTTAAATCCTTTATTACTAAAAAAGACACAGAACAATTACTGAAGAAGGCAATTTCTTTACCAAAACAATGACAATCCCAGGGTTTCTAGTATACTGAATACTGTGCACAGGAAGTCTGAAAGGACAGAGTTAAAAGGCCTTCTATCTTAATGACTATACATACAGTCAGTGGCGTATATTTCAGACTAGCAGTTTTTCTTTCAAAGGGAGGGACTCTAAGAAAAAGTAAAAGTAAAACAGACTGCACAAATATGCATAAAGCCTAAAATGTACTTTTATGTTATGGAATACGATGAATTTTGTCACAGCTGTGAGTATGAATCAAAACAGCAATAGAACTAGAAATTCTAACATTTCTTTTTTCTCTCAGTGTGAAGTATTGCTTTTTAAATATGGCAATATCGTATAATCTGTCTGAGCTTAGAATCAAACCTAGAACATACAGCACAAAAATGTAATCATCTGAAATGTTGCGACTCCCAATGCCGAGTCCTGAAATGTAGAAAATGAAAGATAGAAAATACAGGCTTGCATATTGTAAGCCCAAGATTGCCACATTCCCTCTTCTCTGAGGTATGGCGATCTTAGAGTTGGTATGTATGAGTTCATGGTTATGGAGGGTGCAGTGGAGCTCAGAGCTTGCCACCTTGCAAAAAGCAAGTTGTAAGGAGAAGGACAACAACTGATAATTGCTTTTCTCCTGTATTCGTAGTCTTGTTTTTATTTCAAGGCTCAGCATTGTGAGTCCTGACATTTCAATAATGAGCCCACAAAAAGCAGATGGTATGAGGTCTGGTTATTGTTCTGTACCAGTGATCAGATATGGTTCCTATCATTTTAGAAGTAAAACAAGAAGTGAAATATGGTGGTCCATTTCAAGGACTGCATAAACCACTGTTGCAGGACTATGCTCTGGTCTTGGGTAGTTAGCATGCAAAGTGCTCATTTTATTGCCTGATAGCCTGTAGTCCTGTTGATTCACACCTCTGTAAAAAGTACAGCAAATGTGCCCAGCATGAGCAGCTGTTGATAATTATGTCGGGTGCTACTCATTTTTTCAGTGGTGCCTCCCTCTAAATATAAATGAGCTCATTATACAGATACCTCTGATTGGTTAAGTGATTGCACATCGTGTGTTTGGCGTGCCATGAATGCTTAGTTAAAGCCAGCCTGACAGTTAGTGCAGTCATCTTATTTGTCAAATGCTGTTGAAGTTGTTGGACTCAGACTGAGAACTGTACAGATATACATGTATATGTTGTTCACTGTGCTTTATTTTAACTAAACAAAAAAAAAATAATAAAATGGTCCTGCCTCCAGTTATTTTGCTACTGCAGAATTGCCAACTATTCCTGCGATTACCAATGTCTCTACATAATTAAGAACTCAAAGATTTTCAGATAGTTTTAGTTAGAACAGAACTTTAATGTGGATTACTGGAAAATGCATGAATGAAGGAATAGCGCTTGTTTTGCCAAATGATTCAAAAATGTATTTACTTGAAGGACATTTGAAACTAGTATAACACTTGGCCATGTATGCATTTTATGATTTTCGGTCTTATTTTACGTGGTCATCAAAGCAGCAATGCTCTGGTTAATATTATAACATAATTTAATACATAAATGTGAGTTATAAGAAGCAAACGTTATCTGGAGTTTTTTTTAGATAATTTTTGTTCCTCCATTGTATACTGTCCAGCTGACCATCTGTTGCTTTCAAAGACTAATTATAATTTAAGAGACAAATAAAGGAAAACAAATAGTAATGTCTTTCAGCTTTTCCCGGTTAGGGGTCACCACAGCGGAACTCCGGTCCGCTAATGACTGGCAGTGGATTTTTACGGTGCCGAGTTGCCAGCCCGATGCCCAACCTTCAAAAAAGGCACACCCACTCACGCACGCACCTACCTGCATGTCTAAGTGTCATACGACCATGGAGAGGACATGCAGACTTCACACAGAAGGCACTCCAGCCAAAAATCAAATGGGAGAACCTCTTACTGTGAGGTGACAACGCTACTGCTGCACCACCATGGCCCAAATAAAAGAAAACAAATAAATTAATTAAATACTGTCTAACTAGTAACAGCTATTTATGATCCTAATGAGACCAGAAGAAGAAATACTGCTGTGGTAATTTAGGTGTTGCAACTCAAAGACGAGTCATGAGATGGAATGCTCCTAGGCCCCAGGGACAAAAATGTGAAGATAGAAAGCATCCTTACTCCTAATAGCTTAGACTTACCTGCAAAATATCTGTAAAATAACCAAGTAATATTCCAGTAATCAAAATGTAAATAAAAATAAATAAAAATATTTTCTTCAGCCATTCTACCCTTGAAAAGGCTACCTGGAGACTCGCTTGTAGTTTACAGGAAAAACTCCTGCTATAAGGTGGGTGAGTTAGTAGATTTCTTGTTTCATGTGATACGATTCTTCCAAAGCAGTAATTACAATTCTAAGCATCTTTCTGTAAGGTACTACACATGTAATAGCTTTCTGCAAATACAAATTGCTTGCAAAGCTTAAATGCACCGCCTCCTCGTATTTAATTTATGTAGCAGCTCCCAGATTTATCTCCAGGGCCAGCTGTCAAACTTATCTTGGAAAATCTCTAAAGTCAACCCCTTATTTTCATTTGCAATACCCTGACCCAAGGTTCCCTTCAAAAGGATAATGGTTTTATGGACCTTACAGTAGACAATGTATGACCTAAAATGTTTCAGGAAACTGGACCAATGTACACAATCTACCATTAACTTGAATAATTCCTTATTATTATTCCAGTCTCAACATAATGGGTATGACCTACAGATATTTAAAGAGTAATCGTTTGAAATGTCAGGACCTGCTAGAGTGTGTCCCAAAATACAAAGATTGAACAGTCGAAAGATTGAACGTACACATGTGAAGTCTGAGACGCTGTTTCCTGAAATATTCCCTTTTCTCCGAGGTGTGGAGATCTTGGAATTGGTATGTCTAAGTTCAGGGGGTGTGGTGGCTTGCCCCACCACGGGGGATGCAGGGGGACCCCTCCCTCTTCAAAAAGAAGTTTTAAGGAGAAGATTGATTTTCAAATTTGCTCTTCTCCTGCGTTTGCAGTATTTTTTTCTGCTTGCCAGCACTTGGTATTTCAAGTGCTGAGATTTCAATAGGGAGCCTATTTAAAAACATTCTTTTGTGCAAAGCTATACTCCTAACAGAGACCTGATAAGGTAAGGAAAATAACTGGTCTAAAACACTAGAGTACTCTGGACAAGCCCCTGTATGCAACTTCCTTTAAAAATCCAAGCAATACATGGGTCTACTGCAGACAAGGACTCTTCCGACAGAACTAGAAGGAGCAGTTTCCTCATAAGAGTTGGGACCCAGGTTAGCTTCTTAGCAGCTTCCCTAAAACCTAACTGTTCTTGAGTAGACCCCTGATTGCTCACGTTCATGATTTCTTATGATATAAAGGTAGCCAGCACAGGGGGGGGTGCGATTTAATTCACTGACTTTCCATGGTATCATACAATTACTTATTTGCTAACAAAAATGTAAAGTTAGATTTTTCAAGCTTTTTATTTATTTATTTGTATTTGCAAACCACAACAGACACTGATCCATGTGGATAAACAATGTGTAATGGCCTATGCAACGTGCATGCTGACCAGAAATAATAAAGTTAATACAGACCCCCTCCCATTCCTGTGAAGGAAATCTTACCCCCCAAGGTTAGTTGTATCACCATGCAATTAAATATATATATAAAAAAAAAACACAACCAAAACAATGTGCTATCACTTAAAATGAGATTAATGTCCACAATGTGGTTAGAGATTGTCATTCATCTGATAGCACAGCAGTTCCATTCCAATTAATGGGGCTATTTATCTACACACTTACAGAACATGCAAACCATTTTGCAGATGACTGCTACTTTAGTCTGAAGTTTTCCTCATTCTTGTGGCTTTTACCAGTTCATCTTATTCACTCTGTCACCGTTAAGGATACTAAACAACTCATGAGGCAAGTCTCCAAGTAAGATAGTGCAAAACTTGATGAACTGCACCCCCACCCAAGTTCATAAAGGCTTACAGCACAATTACAGTTATTCTACTAATGTGTTGCTCTTGGATATGACAACTTCCATGAAGACTAGAAACTGGTTACCATCTTTCCCTAAGTGCACATGTCCTGCAACAATGAACTCATTCAAACTCGTATCTCTCCTTTACACATTATACATACTCGAGGAAACTGCTGCCTCAATCAACATGAAGGCCAAATACACACCAAAGAGCTTTTGTGGAACCAATGAGGTGCATTTAGGATAGCACATACGAGTACCGGTATATGCAGACAATCTGACATCTCTTTGAATGGACCACTCCTCATCTGCCATCTCCTTCATGCTCATCAAGGTCCTTATAATTCCAATAATGCCTTTCATCAAAAAATCAGCAGCAGCTTTACAAAGACTAAGGCTATACTGTCTACTACCCAAGATGTACTAAAAATGTTTCTCATGACCACAAAGTTAACCGATTACAGCTAATAAGTTCAAGACAGTTCAACAATATAACTGTACTGGTCTGTGACTGGACCATAGCTTCTGTTTTAAAATTCATATGAATACAACCCAAATGAAACTGCAATTCTGGTTATGAGCTATAGGCTCTCCTACCTTTTCACAAATATAGTTCTTTGTTTTGTTCTCTGCGCCACTCAGTCTGTACTCTCTGTTTATGGCCTTTCATTCTCATGCAGAATTTTTTATGTACAGAGCTTGATTTAGACTGTGAATTCCTGTCAGATATTTAAAGTTTGTCATGTTTCTTCTTCTAACAAAACAAACCTGTATAGAAGACTAATAACTTTTTTTTTAATCACAGTAGTAATTTACATAGTTACCCTTGGCTGTTAGGCAGCACCTATAAGGTGCAGATCCCTGCCTTCAAATAATCCCAGAAACTTGGCTGTGGTTGACTGACTTGACTAGACAGAGACCCATTATGCAAGTACATATAGTGAGAATGAAACCTGTATGTTGGCTACACCTTGTTTGCAACCTATTTTATTTTAAATCACTAAGGTTTAATGTTAGCCACTTAAGAATGGACTGTCTGCAGATGAAGCATAAGTTGCTAAAAGGATAAGTTGCACTTAAATCCTTAAAATGAAAAGCAACACATCTCTGACGTAGTGCACACTACAATTGTTCTTGTTTTCAGGATTCAAGTTCACACCCAAAAAATGCAATCACTGATCTATATTTAGTTGTATTTAACTGAACAAAGTATTCATAGCACCAGCAATACAAGCCTTCTTTGACTATAAGCATGTTGGAAGTTGGCCTCAAAGTAAATGTGACTCAAAGCAGTAATTAAGATTATGGCTTTCTGAATTACTTAGAACTGCAGAGTGTTAGATTAGTGTAGAGAGGCAGCCAGTGCTTCATAATGTGAAAGCAGCTTAAAAGGCATTTCATGTCAGCATCTGCTTTTGTGCATAAAATATATCAACTGGGCATGTCTCATCTTTAAAAGTAGGCATTATACAAATAGTTATGCTTTTAAGAACAATTTCCTGGATGCTTTAATTTGTGAGAAGGTCACATACTAGAAACAATTTCCCAAACCAGTTAACCAATGAGGAAGTAGCTTGGACAATATCTGGTGACATTAGTGTGATCGAACTCCACTCGGTTTCACACACTAGTCAAACACACCTGCGCTATAGTTTCAAACAACCATTCCAATACTAGTACAATAACTATAGTAACTAAAGCATAATCTGTACATGAGGGGTGCAGCTGTTAGCACTTCTGCTTTACAGTGATTGGTCGTTTGTTCAGTTCTCAACAGGGGGAGGGGAGGCATTCTGTGTATCGACCACATGTTCTCCTGGGATACATGTTGATTTTCACCAGTCATCTCCAGTTTTCTCCCATATTCCAAAGATAAGCAGAAAGATGAACTAATAATGGTCTAGAATGTGTGTTTAGTTGTTTTTTCATGAACTGACATCCCATTCAGGAAAGATTCTCTTGTTTATGCTCAATGATGGTTAATGTATGGTCCAGCTCCCCTAAAACCATGAGTTTATAGGATGCTACTAGGCTAGTGGCCCTAGAGCCCTTATAAGCCTAGCCAGGATAATCCCAAATTGCCTCAATTGTCCTTGGTTAGAGGGACTTAATTCACAGAGCTGGTCTATGATAAACACCAACTGCCACTGTCCATGAGGGACATGGGTGCCAACCATTGGGTGAATTTGCAGTCTCCCATCAATTTGTGCAGGATGTGATCGATTAGGGTCAGTGACGAGCTCTGCTTCACGTGACCTGGAAGTTTATTCCAGAGCAGTGGCAATCTCTGAAATAAACTTCCAGTTCATGTGTATAGGAAAAGTAGGTATCAAACAAAGAATGACAAAATGAATGTTTGGATGAGATGTGCAGTAACCTAGCTCAGAGAAGTCTTCTGATTGTTTATGAGAGGTCTGGAACGGTTACTTTGATTAATGTACTGCTACTTCTGATTTGTTTCAGGAAAGTAAATCTCTATCTGGTTCCTTAGCAAGAGTGAGAGCAGTAGTTGTGAATGCCACAACTTCAAAAAATAAAAGTGCAATTGCAAAATAAATATTGAAAGTCTTAAAACTTGCTGCAATGCCAAATCCCCCTGCATCCATGTAACCTGGGGGGTCTTTGCCCCCACATCCCTGCTACCTATTTATATACTAACTCTGAGATCTATGTAGCTTGAATTAAGGGACATGCTCTAAGGTACCATATGCTCAGCCACAGAAATGTTCCCCATATTTGCACCTTCAGTCATGATTTACTGAGGATCCCAATTATAGTACTTGGAATTTCTAAAGGAGCCTTTATGGTCTCAGCTAATTTAGTCATGAAAAATATAAAAAATAGTTACAATAGTCCAGAACAGGAAGAATAACCAGTAAAGTATATGTGGCACTCTACTCAAAAATCAGCCGTCGTAAGGAATATGACATTGCAGTAATATGGTACAGTAATGAAGTAAGCAGACACCATTCATTAAGAAATAATAAAGAGTTGCCATGGACAGCAAAGCAAGTGCTCTGTATAACAATGAAGTCAATACACTGAATTGTACATTATACTGTAGATCAACAAGGCAAAGTCCATTGAGATGTTCACTTGCACAGCTACTTATCTACTGCTGTCAGCTCTTATCCAGGTTAATCCATCTATCAAATCCTAAATTAAACTGAGTAACAGTTTTCTGCTACAGCTTCACTATTTACAAAATTCCAAGGATCAATTACCCTTACACAAAGCAAAACTTCTCAATTACATCTTTAATAGTAAGCAGTTATTTGCCAAATATTCTTCCTTCTGCTCTATCAACTTTTCTTCCAAACTTTAGACCATTAACTTACTCCCTTATAATTCAGTGCGTTCATATCATATCCCATCTCTCCCTGTGTGCCTCCAGTGTTAGTAGGTTTAGGTGGCATAATCTTTCCCCATAATTTAAACTGGCTATCCTTTGAAACATTTAGTAAGCATGCTGTGTACACCTTCCACTAAAGAAACTTCCATTTGTTTCTGTAGATGACACAGTGCACATAGTACTCAAGACAAGGCTTCAGCATCAATGGGACCAGATGACATCCCAGGCTGTGTACTACATGAACTACAAAATGAACTGGCACTCCACCTAAGTGTCATGCTTAATCATAGCCTCACCTCAGGCTTCGTGCCCACTGAGTGGTGCACAGCTACAGTTATCCTGCTCCACAAGGGAGGATCCACTTTGGATCCCGGGAACTACCGTCCCATCACTTTGATCAGCCTGATCTGCAAGGGCATGGAATGCATTACCATGGAACTTATAAACAAAGACATTGGCAACCTTCAAACACTGGACCCCACCCAGTTTGGGTTTGTGAAGGGCCGATCTTGTCTCCTGAATCTGATTGACTTCTTCGAATCGGTCTCCAGAGCTGTGGATGAGGGTAAGGCGGTCCACACAGCCTATCTGGACCTCGCCAAGGCCTTTGACACCATCCCCCACTCTGGAATTATAGATAAACTTACTAAGATGGGCATAAATCCCTACGTCACTCGATGGATTGCCAACTGGCTTACTGACAGAACCCAGACTGTAAAAGTAGCAGACTCCAAATCCAGCTCCAGACAAGTGACAAGTGGAGTACCACAGGGTTCAGTCCTGGGACCACTCTTGTTTGGCATCTACTTCTCTGAAGTACAGGCCAACACTAAGGGACTCTGGCTAACAAAGTTTGCAGATGACTGCAAACTGGGAGCCATTATTGAATCCCCAAATGATGTGGATATTCTACAAAAGGGCCTTACAGAAACAGATGCCTGGTGTCAGAGCCATGGGCTCAAGCTTAATGCCAAGACATGTATAGTTATCCCCTTTGGAAAAAAACATTTACCCATGAACTACCACATAGGTGGCAAGGCACTAAACATAAAAAGTGTGATGAGAGACTTAGGGACACAAGTGGAAGGTGGTCTCACTTTTGATAACCACATCGCCACAACAGTCAGGAAATCCTTCTATGTGGCACACCTCATCACTAAGGGCTTTTCATCCAGAAAAAAGGAGGTCATTGTCCCACTGTACTCATCCTCATTAGACCCATTATAAAGTATAATGCCCTATTTAGTATGTACCTCACAAGACGTCTGCAACAGCTGGAAAGGCCACAGAAATACTTTACTAAACGAATCACAGGCCTAAAGCAGATGCCATATGCTGACCGTCTAAAAAAACTCCAGCTATACTCTGTGGCATATCGTCTACTCAGAAGTGATCTCTGCTTAACATAAAAGGCCATGTCAAACCTAGAGCTGCTGGACATGCTCCACTTAAAGAAATCCCAATCCCTCAGAGCTACATGCTCCAGGGATCTAAACCTTATCATCACAATGAACAAAACATGCTGGAGGGATAGGTTTCTGACCCAGAGACTCCCCATACTATGGAATAGACTCCCATACATGTCAAGCAGAGTGCCTCATTGGCCCTCTTCAAAAGGAACCTTGATGATTAGATGGGAGATAGGAAATTCACCCCGGGGATCATGTCAGTCGCCCTGCTAGACAGGGGCCCAGAGAAGTAACTATTGTGGGAAAAAATTTCCAGGGAATTGTTATGGCTAGGCTTGCATAGGCCTTAGGGCCGATAGCCTAGTACCAACCTATGAACCTATGGAAGTATACCTTCCTCATCTATCATATCAAACCCCTTGAAATACACATGCATATTCCGTTTGTCTTGGCACATGGTTAGTAATACTGACTGTTATTAAACCTCATTTTAATCTACTGGTGATATTTCTCCACCTACTCTTTCCTTCAAAGCTGAACCAATTTAATACATATTCAAATTCAGCTTTCTGACTGTCAGCTCCACAAAACAATATCTTACCTTTCTTGGTTAAAACAAAGATGTGACAGCACAAAGTGGCATTAACCCTGTTGGAAAAAATGTGCACACTTGCACATTGTATAATCTTACACTGTACACCTTGTGCCCCAGAAACTGAAGAGGCAACCAGGGCATTTCTAGGCCACAGTAAGCACAGCAGTGATCCTGGGCTCTAGAATGATGGTCACTAGAAACAGATACCTTGCTGGGGGTGCTTTTCCAAGTTTTATTCAGGGAAGCAAAGCAGCTAGAACCAGTCCGTGGGGAAAAAAAGCATTCAGGATGGGATATGAGGAAAAAGTACCTCTTCATCATATCTTGATAGCAGTGACTCCTCCTGATGTCCTGCCACACCAATACTATCTATGAAGGTGGAGGGACAACAGCCCTATCTGATGGGGGAGGGGAAATGTGGATAAGTGAGAAATCAAAAAAAATAAGTGGAGAAGCAGAAAGAAGGTAGGTGACATCTCACAAAAGAAAGAGAGGGTGTGAAGCATCTGACAGTCCTGCCATTACTACTATCATTATTATTAATTATTATTATTTACCGCCAATAAAAGCATATGATAGGGTGCCTAGAGAGGAGTTTAGGTATTGTATGAGGAAGTCAGGAGTGGCAGAGAAGTATGTAAGAGTGGTACAGGATATGTACGAGGGTAGCGTGACATTGGTGAAGTCTGCAGTGGAAGTGACAGATCCGTTTAATGTGGAGGTGGGATTACATCAAGGATCAGCTCTGAGCCCTTTCTTATTTGCAATGGTGATGGACAGGTTGACAGACGAGCTCAGACAGGAGGCCCCGTGGACTATGATGTTTGCAGATGACATTGTGATCTGTAGTGAGAATAGGGAACAGGTTGAGGAGACCCTGGAGAGGTGGAGATATGCTCTAGAGAGAAGAGGAATGAAGGTCAGCAGGACTAAGACAGAATATATGTGTGTGAATGAGAGGGAGGATAGAGGAATGGTGAGGATGGAAGGAGTAGAGGTGGTGAAGGTGGATGAGTTTAAATACTTGGGGTCAAGAGTAATGGTGAGTGTGGAAGAGAGGTGAAGAAAAGAGTACAGGCAGGGTGGAGTGGGTGGAGAAGAGTGTCAGCAGTGATTTGTGACAGATGGGTACCAGTAAGAGTGAAGGAGAAGGTCTACAAGAGGGGAGTGAGACCAGCTATGCTGTATGGGTTGGAGACTGTGGCATTGACAAAAAGGCAGGAGTCAGAGCTGGATGTGGCAGAGTTAAAGATGTTAAGATTTGCACTGAGTCTGACAAGGATGGTCAGGATTAGGAATCAGTATATTAGGGGGTCAGCTCAGGTTGGACAGTTTGGAGACAAAGCAAGAGAGGCGAGATTGCATTGGTTTGGACATGTGCTGAGGAGGGATGCTGGGTATATTGGGAAAAGGATGCTAAGGATGAAGCTACCAGGTAAGAGGAAAAGAGGAAGGTCTAAGATAAGGTTTATGGACGTGGTGAGAGAGGGCATGCAGGTAATTGGTGTGACAGAGCAAGATGCAGAGGACAGGAAAAAATAGAAACAGATGATCCGCTGTGGTAACCCCTAAAGGGAACAGCCAAAAGAGAAGATCATTATTGACTGCCATTATTTTCTATTGCTGTATTTTTACTCAGTGGAAAATGAACTCCTAACTTGGAAATGGTTCTTCGAATTTTTTAATACTTCTTCTCTAAGATACTGGATCCCTGTGAATTAAATGGCCTACCAAAGGGCTCAGAAGAGATATATAAGAGATGACAGGATACCATTTATGCTTCCTTCTCCTTTTCCACTCCAGTTTTAGTTATTGTCCAAGAAGGCAGGTAGCAGCTCAGACGTGCTGATGACAAACTTTAAATTTATAGGTGACCAAATACTTCCAATATAATATGCAAGTGACTTGTCACACAGTCTCCTAAGGAACATACGACTTGACAAAGCTGGCAGAATGTTTTTTTTTCTAGCATACATCCTAAAGGTGCCTTTCTGAAGAGGAAAACTGTAATTTATAGAAAGACCTCTAGCATTTTTAGCATACTCACAAAGATACCTGTCCCTCCTTAGATGAAACATGTTTCGTGTGATCCTGCTCATGGAGTGCGGATGTTTTATAGGTGAGGGCTAGTGGTAACACTATGGCTGTCATTGCAAGGGCAGTCAAATGGTACTCTTACATTAAAAGTAGCTGGACATAACCTGACTACAAGTTAAAGGGAAACTTCACCCAGATATCAAGTTTCTCATCAAAGCTCTTTTTTTCTTCTTTCCTTTAGCACAACCCTAAGCATACTATGTTTTATGGAAACATGATTTCAGTTGAAATTCCTCTACTTCTTGTCTGTGCTTTTTGCAGTCTCTGTATGTATCATCTTAACTTTTAGTGAAATCTGAGATTATCTTATTCTGGAAGAGTGAGTGTGTGTCTTGCTCTCTCTGTTGATATGTGTGTGTATGTATATATATATATATATATATATATATATATATATATATATATATATATATATATACACACACACACACACACACACACACACACATATATATATATCTACAGACAGCTATATAGACATATAAGACTGCACAATGCTTATTTCGTGTGTGTGTGTGTGTGTGTGTGTATATATACATATATATATATATATATATATATACACACACACATGTATATATATATATATATATATATATATATATATACACACACACACAATATATATATAATATATATATATATATATATATATATATATATATATTCACTTCAGAACATGTCACAGTGGTAGCGTTGTTACCTCACAGCAAGAGGTTCTCCTGTTCGATTCTCGGCTTGGCTTGGGAGTGCCTTCTGTGAGGAGTCTGCATGTACTCCCCGCGGTTGGGTAGCATTCAAAAGACATGTGTGCGTAAATGGGCATGCCTTCGTTGAAGGTTGGGCGTCAAGCTGGCACCTCGGCATTTCATAAAAAATCTACTGCCAATCATTAGCGGACCGGAGTTCCGCTGTGGCGACCCCCTACCGCGAAAAAGCCGAAAGACAAACAACAAAACATATTCACTTCAGAAGCTCAAAATACTGAAATCTCGAATTTCAGTATCTCGAGCCCAAGAAGTTGAATCCACAAAACAACGAAAACTAAAAACCGCGAAATTCAAATCCTCAAATACTGGAGGTTTTGAATTTCGTGGTTTTACTACACACACACACACACACACACACACACACCATCCACCACACAAACACACACAATCACTCTACTACATGAAAGCAGGGGAGCAAGCCCCCCTGCACCCCCCATGTGTGGGGGGGCGCTGCACACCCCCCCTACTTAAATATTTTCACTCCGAGGTCGCACTACATACAAACACACACAAAACACCACAACACAAGCTACATTCTCCTCGCGCACACACATCACAGCAATAAAACACACTGACACACACCACAGACCCTACCCAAACCCCTTAACACACATACACTTACCTGAATACATGACTTTAGAAGTGCAAAATTCAAAATCTCTGGTATTCGAGGTTTTGAATTTTGTGTTTCTAAACTTTTGCTATTATGTGGATTCGGCTTCTTGGGCACGAAATACTGAAATTCGAGATTTCAGTATTTCGAGCTTCTGAAGGGAACCCATACACACATACACATATATATATATATATATATATATATATATATATATATATATACACACACACACACACACACACACACACACACAAACACAAATATGCAGACATACTTAACTATATATACATTTTCTTTCATAGAACAGCACATTTTTGAATTTGAGAAACTGACAGAATTAATGCTGATAAATCTGACTGCATCTTTCTGACTATCTGCACTACAAAAAGTGTCAACATGTCTTTATAGAAAGTATGCCATTGAAGAAAATGTTCTGTGAGCCTAATTTATTCTAATGTGCTGCAATGTACAACAGGGCATTTACTTTTTAAGAATCAGTGCACATAAACTTCACTTATTTGTGTTTTTTTGAGTGTTCAGTTTTCATACAGTACAGCCAACATCAAGACAAACAATAGTACAATCAGCTTTACTAAAAGAAAAGAATTACTTGTAGTTACTATATGGGAACATTATGAAATGAGTGGAAAGGAGTATAAAACAAAGAAATGGCTTTTAATTTTGTTGTTTTAACATTTTCGTTACAGAAAATAAACATACTTTTATGAATACTTTAAGCAAATGTGAAAAGTTTAGACTTTGATATTTCTCTCTTGTAACGTACACTTTGAAAAATGTGATAATGTGCATTATACCATGACCCTCCCCATTAATATTCCAAAACGTGCACGCTGATTGGCCAGCATGCATGTTGTAATTCGACTTATACTAATGGAAAAAGGTCCGGTCGCCCGGACTTTTTCCATTAGTATAAGTCTCTTTTAAAACACTGTCTCGCTATGTTAAAAGAGTTTAACATAGCGAGACAGGTTTAAAAAAAGCAACGGAGATCTCCGTTGCTTTTTTTTAAAGCTGTCTTGCTATGTTAAACTCCTTTAACATAGCGACACAGTGTGCAAAAAGCAACGGAGATCTTGCTTTCTCCGTTGCTTTTTTTTTAAAGCTGTCTCGCTATGTTAAATGGGTTTAACATAGCGAGACAGCTTTAAAATAAGCAACGGAGATCTCCGTTGCTTATTTTAAAGCTGTCTCGCTATGTTAAACCCATTTAACATAGCGAGACAGCTTTAAAAAAAAAAAGCAATGGAGAAAGCAAGATCTCCATTGCTTTTTACCGTTTTGCTATGTTAAATGGGTTTAACATAGCGAGACAGCTTTAAAATAAGCAACGGACATCTCCGTTGCTTATTTTAAAGCTGTCTCGCTATGTTAAACCCATTTAACATATTAAACAGTAAAAAGCAATGGAGATCTTGCTTTCTCTGTTGCTGGCCACAGCTCTGATGTACTGCTTAGGCATGCGCAGTACATCAGAACTGCCACAGATACTAGACAGCTGCAGAAGGGCAGCAAAGAGGCATTATACAATGCCATTATTTAAGAAAAGTAATTATTTCTTTTCTTAAATAATGTCATAGTATAATAGCAATACCCCACTTCTGGGTGTGGGTAATGCGGGATTTACCCACGGTTGTCTTTGTTTGCTCCCGAGGGCGAAGCCCTCGGGACCAAACCACGCCAACCGTGGGTAAATCTCGCATTACCCACACCCAGGTATGGGTTATTGCTATAATACTTAACTATGACTTGCCCTGGACCTCTTAAGTACCCCCTAAAAATACAGGAGGAAACTGCAATACTCATTCCCTTATAAGCATAGTTGTCTAGCTAGTATTTTACACCTTCTGACAGTAGACTTGTCATCAAGCAAGAAAACCAAATATGTTTTTTTCTGAAATACTACAGCCGTTATACCAATAACATATTTAAACAATGCTGTTTGCAACAAACTTTTCAAAGATAAACAGCACTTCCTTTTGCTGAAGGCATTACAGATCTCAAAAGTGATGTGCTATGTTTTAGTAATGAGTTGAATAAATTTATTTGGGAGGGGAAGATGGCAAGAGTTGAGTACAGTTATGCAACAAGGTGATTTAAAATTACTTGATTTGAAGGACTACTTTCGAGCTACACAGAGCTAGGGCTCATATACATAACACAAGCAGAAGGAAATGAAAAGAGATGATGATGAAATGGGAGAGGGTTTGGCGAACAAAGTGAGTGAGAATATTACGTTGGATGCAGGTCCTTAAGGAGAATACTAACAACCATAGAGAATATTTTATTCAGAAAGTACCAGAAGTATTCTGAGAACTAAACCAGCATGGGAATGGAGAAACAAGACTTTAACCAAATGGGATGACAGCAAGTAGGGGTATAGAAAATAGACAAGAGAGGCTGGAATTTACTAGAGAAAACTACCAAAGGAACCAAGTCTTTGGGAGCAAATAACAGGACAGGGAAACATTAAAGAGTTGGCTGAGGCCAAGCAAAAGTTTAGACTGCAGGTTACAGACTACATTACTTACCAGGGATGTACAACAAGGTTCAGGAAATGGGATAGGAGCATGCTAACAAAGCCCAGCTCTGGTAGAGCTGTTAGTGGAGTCTAGAAAAGAAGCTGCTTAAAAAATGGATAATTACCTGTGGCATAGAAAATACTGCATGATAACTACAAGAATCAATCAGAGGGGTTTGAAAAAGATTGGGAAGAAAGAATGGAAAGGTAATTTACAAAGAACAACAAAAGAACAATGGGAGGACATGTATGGCTCCCAAGTATGCAACAATGTCAAAAGGTTTAGGATCTTTGCTTGAAAGTATTTTATACCCTAAGCAGACTTCACAGAATTTAACAAAATGCTGGAGGTGAGCTGGGAAATGAGAGAATTTTGAAAAACGTTTTTGGGAATGTAAAGAGTTGGCAACATTTGACAATTCCCTACAAATGTTAGCAGAGCATGGTTTTCAACTAGGGAAATTATTCTTTTGGGCTGGGTTACAGTATCTGAATTGACCCATCAAATTCTTAAGTTTAATGCTATTAGCTGCCAAAAAGTGATGAACAGAAAATAGAAACCAAAATCAAAACCATCTGTAAGTGAATTACTGAATGTTGTAAAAGAAGTAAAAGAAACAGAGCTGGGATCTTCAAAAAGGGGGAGGAGCAAACTAGAAATAAATAAATGGAATTTGGGGAACAATACATGCAGAGTAATGTTCTGGAGGAAGGATGAGGTTTAAGGGAAGAAGGAACTGAGAAATGTGTGTAATGCTGGAATAAATAATTGCTAAAAAGAAAACATATATGTAGAATGAATAAAAATAATCAAAAAAGTTACTATGGTTTGTTTTCCTTACTATTAATGTATGCTCACCTATGTCATTTTATTAACCTGTGAATACTTAATAAAGATGTATAAAAAATAATATGCTATATTTGAGACTTTAGTAAAGCAAAATCACATTCTTGAAAGGTGGGTATGCTATAATGAAATGCCAGACTTGTAAAAGAATGTGTCATGTGTTGCTGACATGAAGTATTAAAATGAGGAAATGTTCCTCACGGTGTGAAGCGCATCAGAAATACACACTAATGGCCATGCTTAGTAAGGGTTCCCTTCAGACTAATTTCCATGGTGAAACAGACTTTGTAAGGAGAGACTCAAATTCAGAATTATGACTATAAAGCTCAAGAACATTATGTGGAGGTCTGCAATTCCTGCATGGATTGCTTAAGGACAGTGAGTTACATGAAATTGTATACAATGACACAGCTGTTGCATGGTAGTTGGCACACCAAGAGCTAAATGCTGAAATTATGGTTACATATTCAGAAGAAGATAGTCCCCCTCTGAAGTCAAGTGAGTTGGTGTTTGTGCTGCACACACACTGCATGGCTTAGCAAAGGATACAGAATTACAGCCAGCACAATGGGCAGCAGTTATATATTGACCACCACCTTCTAATACACCATCATTTTCGGCACCATCTCTTTTTTATTGCCTTCAAAACACTGTGCAATGAAAATATTACCCCCAAAAAATCAATGAGCACTGATGGATGATGGGACTGAAAAAACAGCCATGTGTGTCTTTCTTACTGTACATATGCATGCATACATTACATTATAATATTGGAATTCACATTTCAAATGCCTGCATGGCATAATGCATTCCAGTGGTTTAATACAGCAAGAATGACCATGAAATGAAGACGGAGTCTCATAGACGCACCATACCCCCTCAACTGTACAGATTTTTGGCAGAGTTTTTGCAGAATGTCCAGATTTTTGCCTCAAAGTTTTGGTCCATTTTTTTTATAAAATTGTGGTTTCTAGCAAATCACTGAAGATTTAAGTCGGAAAACAATGACAGACTTTTGAGTTTCAAACTTCATACTCTTCACAAAATTCATACTAATGCATCTACTTTCAAGTTTGTAAGATCACTATTTTTGGGTCTATGTCCCACCATTATTTATGGCTTTGCTCAGATTTCTTGCTGTAAGAGGTTGAGAGGTATGACTGACATGCCTGTCTGCATATACTACATGTCACTGAGTACATTAACATCAAATATGCTATATTGTGAAAACACAGCAAATACTGCATTTCAGCCCAGTTTTGCTTACCAATGCTTTGTACATCTTCATTGCTTCTTGGTTTCAATAATTCAGTTTCAAAATGCAAGGGACATAAAGTCTGTTATGTCTACCACTTCTGTTTATGTCAACAGGCGTGTGCTGCATATTCTTTGAAATGCTATGTTCTGTGCACTGATCGTACATGCAGGGTGTGGAGTACTTTTCCTTGACAAAATGCTGTACAGTCAGACAAAATGAATACATGGGTACTGCAGATCATCTTGCTTTACTTGCTGCTTAGGTTCACATGCTCATAGGGGTTTACTAGCTAATGGCTACACGGGCCTTTTTAAGCCTAGCCATGCATCCCAAATCTCTGACAAGTTCCAATACCCTCGATAAGTGTAAGCAGGGGCTTGGAAGATGAAACATTTACAAGCAGCAGCCTAGGAGAAGCACTATTTACAGGCTCCCCGTATCCATTAGAGACATAGGTGTCAAACTAGGGATAAATTTCCTGTTGCCCATCGAATTTTCCAAGTTACACGAACTGGGTTAGAGATGAATATGAAGGGTCACTCAGTGGAACACCCATGCCCTTTAAACACATATGTCACCTCCTCCTCATTATTTTTAATCTCTCTGTGTGTGTGTGTGTGTGTGTGTGTGTGTGTGTGTGTGTGTGTGCGCATCTATATATATATATATATATATATATATATGTATATCTATATATATATATATATATATATATGTATGTATATACATATACACACACAGACACACATACTTAAAATGACTGTGTTCATTCTACTTATTATAATCACTTACATGGTTACTGCCCCACCCCCACACCTTCTAATACTATAATCGTGTCTGGGTTCACTGCCCACCTCCACGCTTTCTACTACTTAATAATAGGCGGCTGCTGTTTTTTTGACTGAACTGTTTTTCAGACAAATTTGTCCTTAAAAAAAAAATTTTAAAAAAACCCGATGAAGTCCAGGTTTTTTTTTTTGCCGCCAGAGAGAAGAGAAATGTATGTAATCCAGCTCGAGCAGGCAGCACGACACACTACTAGCTACTACACAACAATGAAATGATGTAATACAAATGGACAAATTTTATTTTCTGCTACAAACAGTTTTCAAAATGTTAAGAAGGGCATGTTAATAATGATCAATAATTCTGAATGAGCTTAGTGATGATGTTATTGTTAAATCAAATCTTCGGGGTAAATCAAAAAAAACAATTTTTTTTGCATTTTTAAAGATTTTTTTTTTTTTTTTTTTTAGGATTTTACCACATGTGCTGCACAGGCTGCCTATCCTTTTGGCTCATCCATAATTATCATTGGATCATTTAGGAACATAGAGAGGAAAAAAAATGCAAAAAAACTGAAACTATTGACACTTTTCACTGATACATACACATCTGCAGCAGCCCTAGCAAGCAAATTAGTAGTGCTGTTGTTCTTTTTTCCCCTTTAAGTTCTTAACAAATCATCAAAGTGGTGGGTCTATCAGCTGATGTGTAGCTGATGTGTCAAAAAATAGGTGGGGCATGTGGGGAGAGGGGGGTGATGGTGGTGGATGGATTGTTGGCGCGACTTTAGTTTAGTCCGGTTTTAGCCGCAAAGAAACCTGGCAACCCTACTTAATAATCACCTCTTAGCTCACTGCCCCAACCCCCCATCACATCTGAGGTCACTGCCCTGCCCCCACACTTTCTTACTACTTATAATCACCTTTGTGGTCACCATTTCTCAGAGATTAAGTAAATAATTTTTCACTCACACACACACAGACACACACACACAGAAAGATAAAAACAAGTATTGTCTTTTCCCTTTCTTTTGTAACTTCATAACTGGAAAACTGCATTTCTAAAACAGTATGTCTGAATTTTTCTAATTTAACCATTGTGTTTTGGAAAAAGGTCTGTCTATAGCAGGTGTCTTACTGTGACTGCATGCATAGCATTTCTGGATCTGTGAAAAAACTTTTCAATCCGAGTTGCAGTAGTTTTTCACCCTGATCCATAATGTTCATTGCTTTTTTAAAAGGTATAAACTTGACCAATGTAATCAGTGTCCATCTGTTGCCCACAGTTTGAAAGGCGTTTCTCTTGGTAATGCCAACAAACCACCATTAGTCCAATAGTGTTCCTTCACATTCTGTGTGCTACGACTAGGTATCCCAAAGAAGAAACAATGATATCAGGGTGCAGTCTTTCTTGAAATTTCTTAATTGTGACTGAAAACTGAAACGAATATCTTGCAATAAGTAACCAGAAAAAATCTTTTCCATATGGTTATTCACTGAACATAAGCTCTCCCCATACTGTACTAAGAGAATCTTGGTCACTATGGACACAATTCCATTCCACTTTCATAAGGGAGGCAAAACACAAATTATATTTTTTCCATACCAAGCAGAAACGTGCACAAAAAATGGAACCAATTTCAGACAGAAAAACTACTCACGCTGACTGCAAAAGCTGGATGAATTGTATCACTTACTATCTTACCCAAAGTGAGTGTTTTTGTCACCATCTAGGCTCATTCTCATCACACTCAATGTCATACTGACATGTTTGGTAATAAAATATTCACGATCCTCAACAGTGTTGAAAGATTAGAGAAAAATCTATGATGATAATTTAACAGGGGTGGGGGTAATATAAATGGATAAGGTGTTTGCCTTACTGACACAAGGCACAGGGTTTGATTCTTACCTTTGAAGGTAAAAGTGGCGTGGCTTAAAATGGCCCACAAGGGCAGCTAGCCTAGAACTTACCCAAGAATCTATGAACAGTCCAAGGCAAGCTCTCAATTGTAAAACATATGGCCTAGATGCCATTAATGCAGCCTTTACACACTCACAGACTATTACTCTCACTCCAAGGCCCCTGCACCATTGTGACAGTGCAATAACTTGCAGGCAATACAAAAAAAAATCTGTCTCACACTTTTCCCAGGAGACCGTGAGATCACATGACCTACTAAGAAGACATATAAGACCAGTCATGGGTGCAGCCAGGATTGCTCACAACAAATCTGCACTGTGCAAATCTTCTGGAAAATAGAGATTGTCAATGCTGAAGAAAAAACTGAAATGACAAACTAAAAAAAAGCATATATTTTACTATTTTGTTTAGGTTTGTAGTCACAGAAAAAGTCATTGGGGGCAGCTATTCAGTTGTTAAACACAGGTTTATCTACGTGGATAATGACAAGTTATGCTTTATTGCAGCTTGAGGAATAACATAAAAAATTCAGTAATACAATTTTTTTCTCACAGGTACACAGTCATAGTAATCCAGTTAATGCATATAAAACTTTCAGAGCCCATTTCAACTGTTCAGTATACTGTCTAGTCAGTTTTCAAAAAAATTCAGTACTTACAGATCTCATTTTTTCATCTCAGTTTTTTTTTATAAAAGGCAGGGAGCTTCCTTCTCTTTCAAGAAAATAGCTTCTCAAACACAGCTTCAGTTCTCCTCACGGCTGCTTTTTCTCTTCACTCACAGCTCTCTGAGGACTCCTTCCCCAGGATCCTCCCAAGATCCCAAAGGGCAGAAATTTGTCTTTCTTACTGATAGAAGCTGACTTATGCTGTCAGAGGCAGCTTGCTCCTCTATTAATCACTATGGATACCTACCTCACCCTGACTTGGCTGCCTGAAAGGTTTTTACTTTTCCTTGTATGATACACGCTCTGGTATAGGCCTCTAGACCTTCCCTTGTATACGCAGCTGGCGCCAACATATGCACTCGCACATACACAAAATAAAATAATGTAGGACTTTTTTAAAATTTAAATTTTAGTACAAGACACTGCACACAAAATATATATATTTTTAAATGCATGCCATACCTATGCACTTGCAAGCAATGTGAACTTGTTTGTACATGTCCTGAGCAAAACATGAGCAAAGAAAACTTGAGCATATATAATTCAGTATGCAAGAAGTAAGCTTGGCTGAGTCAATGAACTGATTGCAAGCTATTTGTTTGTGTCTCTCTCTCCCCCTATTATATATATATATATATATATATATATATATATATATATATATATATACATACACACACACACAGAGACACACACACACACATATATATATATATATATATATATATATACACACACACACACACACACACCGATCCACAAAGGATCGAAAAAAGAAACTACAAAATGTCTTTTTGCAGGGGGGCAAATCCTTCCCTGCACACCCCACTAATTATATATTCCAATTCCAACATCGAACTACAGTGGGGAAAGGGAAATTCCCCAACCCCCACTATACCACAGTCTCATACTGACAAGGTCTTAACATTTCAAACAGCTGATTTTTGATCAGCTGTACTGGCTCTGTCACTTGTCAATGAATGGACTTGTTGACAAAAGGTTCAGCTTCTCTCTCTCTAGATATATGTATATATATATATATGTATATATATATATATATATATATATATATATATATATATATATATATATATATATATACACATATATATATATATACATACATATATACACACACATACACTTTTTTTAAGCATGGACATGTCTTTCTCTCTTGCCCTTTCTTTACTGTATGTAAGTGCTACCTTTCCAGTGTATTTACCCTTCTCCTCTTGTCTTTTAATGCTGCTCTACAGGGATATCAGCCAACTCACTGCAGAATATCAGAGTGCTTTCAGTCTAGGTGTAGAAGGTGATGCACTGAGTTTCTGACTTCAAGAAAATCAGCTTATAATATTACAATGTATGTCACAGGCATTCTGTAGTGCTACTACTCAGTTGTCGCTGACTTTGCTAAATATGTCTGCCTGCTCTCATAAAAATGTGATTTTCTGTTATATTTGTAAGGATTGCATTCAATCAATAATGCAAGACATTACAATTTCATTAATTCTTATTGTTCACAAAATTCATGTTATTTAAAAATCTGACCTTATTTTAGTTATTTAAATATTCTAGGGCCTTTCTTTTCTACAATTAGATATCCTTAGACAATGAATTTAATACAATAAACATTACCATATCAAACTAAGAGACTTTCTATATTTCTATACCCCTAACCATTCCCATCCTACTTCACAATTCTTTTAAACATATACTTGCTTTTAATATTTTAACCCTGTACCTGACCCATAGTCTTTACCATAATCTTACCCGATTAAAAAAAAAATCATTATCCTGTTCAGCATTTCCTAGTACATGTTTTATTATATCTACCTCTCTCTACTTATTTTTGTATTCATTCAGTTATGTAATGCGTGCATAAATACTTGCTATTGTCTTTCATGTAAGATGAACTTATTTGTATTCATTTAATTATGTAATGCACGCTTTATTACCTGCTATTGTCTTGTCCATGTACAATGTCTCAACTTACATGTATCATTTGGAGCTTTTCTCCCTGGGTCTTCGCCGAAAATGGGTTTTTGACCCAGTCAGACTTTCCCGGTCAACAAATGTTAAATAAATAAATAAATAAATGTCGATCCCCTCCATTATTTTTGGTTTATGTCTTATTCTTGATAAAGGAATTGGAGAGCTACATGTCCTCCCATGAAGCTGTTGCTACATGCTGATAACACAGAAGACACAAACTTTATTCTACAAATGGTAAGACTTTGGGGCATTTATCTCTTCTCGCCATGCCAAGTGGTTCCAATGGCTAAATGAGTCTGTCGCTAAATATAGATTTGTGATTCTTTAATAGAAGTGCGACCCCTGTGGCACTAGGTAAGCCAGAACCAATAGGAATGCGACTTAAAAATTTAGAACAATCAAGTTAATACAAGAAGAAACAGGGTCAGAGTCAAGGAAAATAAATTAAATGCAGAAACTAAGAAATGAAACCTCCCTAGCAATTTAACAGGTAGCTGGATGAGTGAGAAGCCAGACTGAAAAAACTACATAAAGCAGTTTTAACTCAGCATACAACACAAGGCTATAAAACCTGAACAACTCATTGTGGTAGAACTGTACAATGCAAGAAAAATGCATTAGGATAAAGGAAGGCAGAGGGACCAAGGGGTTTAATTAATCATATTGTGATTGGTTAACGGTTGCTAGGGGTACATAACAGTACTCGGCCCAGTTTGATCCCTCACTTACTCAAATGACTTTGCAAAAATTGCATTTAAGTAGTACATAAAAATCTGCTGACAATCTCAGTATGTGCACAAGCATCTGTCCTCTGGTGGCATGCTCTTGGCACTGAGCAGCAGTCAGAAATACTACCTGCTTAGGCTAGTTATTAAGAACCACACTTTTGTCAAGTGCTGACAAATGTAAGGTAATGCACTGTGGATTTGATGATCGGAGATTTGCTGACAGTACAAAAAGCTGTACTCTGCAAAACAATAAAATGAGGAAAATAGACTCGCAAGTCTTAACTGTGCAGATGAGTGGTACACAGATTATTTGCCAGTCAGTCTTTTACAAAGCATAAAAGTGAACTTCGTCTAGGAATTCAGTTTATATTTGATGGTACTGCTGCTACCGTTTGTATTGCGTCATTGATTGCTGTGTTACACTAGCAGTTTCATCAGAATCAAAACGGCTGTAACTGTCAATTTCAATAAATACAGAGCTCAAAAATCTACTTCAGCCGACACACTTTATTCAGGAAAATGGTAGAAACACTACATTTTACATGTTGCAGTGAACATTGCTTCAGTTCAGTAATAGCAAAAAAAAACATAATGGGGCTCTCATCTGTAACCCATGGCAACCACTAACTGGTACTCCGATTTCTTTTACAACAAACAGGATCAAAGATCATTACATGAAATCAGGTGCGAATTTAATCTGTCATAATTCTGTCCATTTAGTCAGACTAGATGTTTGCAAAGAAAATATATTATTATTAACAGAGGTGTGATTTCAGTAAAGGAGTAATGAACCAAAAAAGACAATTATTAAAAGATTGCAATCCAGTTGCTATGCCTGTTAGCTTAGTATAACTGAACAATGACTCAGAAAAATACTAATACTCATCTCCTTAAATGATGACATTTTGCAAAACCATTTTTTGGTTGTAGGCGAGAGTCGCATCGCACAGCAAGAGTCATGGTGCAGTGGATTTATTTATTTGTTTTTGTTAACTGTGGTAGAGCACTGATCCACATGGCCCTTTTTCATACTCGGTCTGAAAGCACTGTCTGGCTAAATGACTTACTCAGAGTTACACAGTTAGGCAAAAGGAGACAGAGGGAATCAAACCCTGGTTCACAGGAAGCAGCATGTTAAGAGTTTATACTGTTAATCCTCTGTGCCAGTTGTAAGACAAACTAATGGCAAAATCCAGTGAGATTTACTCAGGCTTTGATGCAGCATTGTATTGCACTGATAAATGCCAAACAATTTCACATTAACATTTATGCCGCGGTGGTACGGCGGTAGCGTTATTACCTCACAGCAAGAGGTTCTCCCGTTCAATTCTCGGTTGGGCTTGGGAGTGCCTTCTGTGTGGAGTCTGCATGTCCTCCCCGTTGTTGGGTAGCGTTCGAAAGACATGCGTGCGTAAATGGGTGTGCCTTCGTTGAAGGTTGGGCGTCGAGCTGGCACCTCTGCGTTTCGTAAAAATCTACTGCCAATCATTAGCGGACCGGAGTTCCGCTGTGGCGACCCCTTACCGGGAAAAGCTGAAAGACAAACAACAACAACATTTATGGATAAACAGGACCAGTTTTCCAAGCTGAAAAATTACGTAAACAGAAACTTCCTTCAAAATCCTCACTTGCGCCCTACACAACTTATGCCAGTTAGTTAACAGAATAATTTTGATGTGACAATGCATTGCAAAACAAAAGCAGCATGCATATATCTCACTTCTTAGTTAACTTTATGACATTTGGTCAGTGTCATTTTCCAGAGCCGTTTATTTATTTCCTGATCATTGGGTTGTCATGTGGAGTGGCCCCTTTTCAGGGGATACAGGAATAATAATTTTTTACTTATTACTCGATGACTGGGTGGTTATATGGAGGGGGTCCCTTTTCAGTGGATGAAGGGATAAGAACTATTTATTACTCAATGACTGGGTAGCTATAAGGGGGGCCCTTTTCAGGGGACATAGGGCTAAGAACTTGTACTATGTTATGCTTATTTTGTGTATTGTTCATTTTATTGTGGAACTTTTCTCCCCAGGCCTCTACTGAAAATGGGCTCACTGTAGCCTAGTGGACCTTCCCAGTAAACAAAGGCAAATGAATAAACGTGTTACACAATGTCTGAGTAGTCATAAGGGGTAGCCCTTTTCCATGGGACATATAGACAATAAATTAAATGAATGCCATGAAGCAGTAAACAGATCACTAATTCCATAGTCACCCATTTCTTCCCAGATAGATACAGAGTTACGTTGACTTAGATTTTAATTACTGGACTTATGAATTTGGTTAAAAGCACATACTATTGCTCATACATTTTTATTCACAACACAGTGTGATGGCCAGTGTTTCTAATCATGCAATGGCAGGAGTAATACGACAAAAAGGACTTCGAGTGCTTTTCTTTTAATTTCTGTCCACGTGTTAGATATTTCTGATACACCTCCTCTCAAGTGTCTTACTGCATTTACAAAATAATTGTATGTAATGTGCATCTACCAACAAAATACTATCCTCTGTAATTTGTATAAACGTAAAGCAATTATGATCTAATACAAACAGGTTTAAGTAGTTTCACTACAGTTGTATGCAATTCTTTTTATTGTAACCTCTGGCATACTCTGTCCACACAGCACCAGTTTAGATGGTTGCATAAAGTTTCCTTTTTATACCTTTTCTCCCACACTCCTTAGTTATAGTAAAATTAATTAAGCCTCTTTACATTTCGTCATAGTATGTTTGATGATGCTGGGAAATTATCAATAATTGCCTTTATTATTTACAAAATTATTAACAGCATTCCCTTTTGTGAAAAATGCAAGTCCTGTTCATTTTCTTTACTGATAAAGCCACAGAGGGCAATTAAAGAATGCTCCTTCAGGATGGCATAAGATTATGCAGTGGGGCTGACATAAGCAGGAAAGGACTTGGAAAAACAGCAAGATTATTGCAGTGAAGATACAAAACAGAGAAGTAGAAAGTAATAGACCCAGAGGATAAACCCAAGAGCAAAATGCATTGTGGGATAAGACTTACTAGTGCAGTAATTACTTCAAATGCATACTTTCAGATCATTTGATGCGACACATAAATAGGGAGGGTGACATGGGTAACTAGCTGCCCAAAAAGACAACACCAGTAGGAATAAAAAGTCATTTATTCTCATTATTCTTCTGTAGAGAAAAGTAGTGTGATCCCAAAAAAGATACTGGCATACTGCCAGCTGACACACACACTTAGTTAAAACAAACAGGACTAACAGATTCCACTATGACCGCCAGCACACATATATGATCCAACTGTGATCTGTCTGGGCTGCACAAACACTGTGAAAGAGGGTAACTAATGATTCCACTATGACACGATGAGCTATAAATTAGTAGGGAACCAACTCACTGAGAGCATTTGGGCATGAATTCAACCTGACAAAAAATTAAATGTCATCATTTTCTGCAGAGGCTACCCTGCTTCATCCACCAGTATTGTGGAAAACCATCCCCCACATGTCTGAACTTATATATACCAACTCCACAGCTGCACCAACACACAAAAAAGGAAATCTCCAAAAACAAATGGCTGGCTCACTGCTGGTAGATATCTAGAAACCATACCAAGAGTGACTTCCTACAGGAAATCTCCAAAAACAAATGGCTGGCTCACTGCTGGTAGATATCTAGAAACCATACCAAGAGTGATTTCCTACAGAAAACAGCAGAGCCTCATTTAGTTTCACTGACCAAAGTATAAGGAAGCCACTACTGACAGATCTCAGTCTGGCCAACAGTTTTAATTCAGTTTATTTTATGTTTTGCTTACAGTGTTAATCCTATTGGGCATAGCCTATTTACTCAGGAGACCTACTTAGAAAAGGTCTATATGTAAAGCACAACATTTAAAACAACTAATTATAAAAAGCATACAAGAAAAATATGTCCTCATTTGAAAAGAACAAAGTTCCAATAGGAGATAGCTATCGGCTAACAATCATTTTAACTAGTCTGGTTTTGAAGACACCTGTGAAGGGATAAAGATCATAGGAAGGAGGTGGACAAAGTTCTGCCCACAACAGCAAAAGTAATGCTTTCCATCAGAGGACGCAGTATTGGAGCACAGTCTTTTCTATGATTTGGTATAACATTGATGTTGCTTATATAATGCAGTAGGGGAGTGGGAGATGCAGAGGCGCTTTTATTTTGCATTAACCAAGATTTGCTGCCATGGTTTCCTTCATCTGGATGTGAAGCTGCTCTGAGAACATAGCATAAGTATGAGTTAAGTTATTTGAAGAATGCCACTTCAATGTTACAGATCTAGGTTTGGAGTAAGGGTTTTAGCATTAATGTTACAGGGTTTGGGTTATGGTTATGTTAGGGTTGAGTTTGAGGGTTACAGTTGCATGGTTAGCATTACAGTTTTATCTTTTTTAACATCTTTATTAAATTCTTACATTGTAAATAGAGCATAGGCAGACATGGAATAACAGTAAAAAAAAAAGCATGCTTTTTTATTTTTTATACATTATAATTGTTAGGGATAAGGTTTTAAAGTTACAGTTGGGTATAAGTTCTTATGTCAAAGCCGAGTGGCTCATCTAAAAAAATTTACAAAATGTGTTTCTGATTTCACAGGTTTGGCATAACGCATTTCTTTTTCTCTGAAAAAGAATATATGCAAACAAATGATGCCCATCAGGTAAGAGTACTGCACATTTAATACATTTTACTTTTGATGACTTAAGTTATCTCTTCTTCTGGGAACCAGATGCATTACAGAGTCATACAATGGGAGATTTACACAGCATTTATAACTGGTTATTTATTTATTTATTTTTTTAAGAGTTTATGGTTCTAAAAGGGTCCTTTATTAAATGGTGGTATATTTACTTTTAGTATATACCATTTGAGCTGGGGTGGTTGACTGTTCGGCAGGTGAACAGAGTTACCTCAGGGAAACTTCTACTAATGACAAAATAATAATAATAATAATAATAATAATAATAATAATACAACGGTTTTAAGATAACTGGAAAACTTAAAGTGCAAGCCTTCAAGTGAAGAAAGCATGTCATATTAAAATAAGCACTGTGGCAACAAGGCACATAAACAGATTTCTACCCCATAATAATTTATTTATCTATTTTATTTTACATTTGTTGACCGGGATAGTCCGGCTGGATACTTGTCCATTTTCATCGGAGGCCCGGGGAGAAAAGCTCCATACATACATACATACATACAGAAAAACTGTTACATTAAACAAGTTAAAGCACTGTTACAGTTACAATACATAGGATAAAAGTCATTCATTCTGTCATGTGTAAATCTGATTTGTTATAGAGTAACAATTAGGAAGCAATGTAGGGGTGGCCAAAAGACCTCTTTAGCACATGTTTATATTGCCAGAGTTAGTCTGGATTAGAGCAAGAACACAGCCATTGCCTTTTAAGGTACTGTTTTAGATTTTTTTTTTAATTGGGCTAGAACAGGTTCTGAAGTAAGCTCAGCAGAAAGTGAGTTTCATATTTTTTCCAACAGAGTTGGCATATAGAGAGTCTCAGATGAACTGTTGCTTTTGAGGGTTTGGACAAGTAATTTGTTGGATGAGCAAAGTGCCTTGAGGTTGCTATAAGGGGTGATCATTTTTGTAAATACAGGTGTGTTTTCAGGTTGGTAGAGAATTTTATGTGCTACTATTAGCTGATTGTACTGAAGTTGGATAGGCAATTCTAGCCACCCTAGATTCTTTAGGTTCAGACAGTGGTGTGTTCTGTATGCTGTTACAGCGACAAATCTAGCAATATGATTAAAGCAGCTAGAGAGTTTATTAAGGTCAGACTTACTCAAGTTTGTGAAGAGAGGATGCATAAAGGAGCGTGGAAAGTAGATATGTACGGGCAATTACCATCCTAGCTAGTGGAGTGAGGAAAGGTTTGCTCTTGTATAGTGAGCCAAGCTTTTTATTGACTTTTTAATAGTATGATTAATATGCATATCAAACTTGAGGTTATTAACTGTTACGCATAAGAGTTTGGTACAGGGCTCTGGGACAATAACAGTGCCATTGTTGGATTTTATAGTAAAGGTTGGACTGGAAGCTTTACGAGTGGGACAGAAAAGCAGTAGCTTTGTTTTGTTAGGATTTAACAGGAGACATTGATTACAGAGCCAATTTTCGACAGTATTAAAAAGATTTTGACTTAAAGGGGAGATGGCAGAGCAAATCAAAGTGGGGTCATCCGCTTACTGAATGCATGTGGCTGTTGGGATGACTGTGTACAGGACATTAATAAAGATAGAAAATGGTACGGGTCCTAATATAGAGCCCTGAGGGACCCCAACGGTGATAGGTAGAAGGGAAGATAGTTTGTTCTGCCATAGTACAGCCTGTTGTCTACCACTCAGATAAGATTTAAACCACTGGATAGCCTGGACATCTAGGGGAATAGTTTTAAGTGTGTGTAAGAGTAGTTGGTGGTTGACCACGTCAAAGGTTTTGGAGAGATCAAGAAAGAGGGCAGAAGACAGCCAATTGTTGTTTCGGTTTGATTAACACTGGAGAAGGAGAGAAGGGCTGTGGTTGTACTGTGGAACCGTCTGAAACCATGCTGCCAGTTAGCCAAGAGATTGTGCAGAATGAGATGGCTCAGGAGTTGTTTATGGATGCACTTCTCCATAATTTTAGCCAGGGGTGACAAAATAGCTATAGGTCTGTAATGAATTAATAGAAAACACAAAATTTTAATAAGAGGACAGAGTATATGCTACAGCTTTGTCAACTGCATTTATGGCGTTTCACTAAAGTGTTAAAGTCACCTCTATTATTTCTTTTCACTGTTTGCAAAGGCTGAAACTTTAATTTATGAAAACACTCAAATTTTCACTGTTGTATAAAATTTGTTCCTTGTATCAGAAATAGGTTTCCCTCTACACTCAGTAATGATCACATTCTACAGTAACACACACACTTACATCATGTACATGCTATAAATAAAATCACATGCCATGCTTATCATTAAAAACATTAGTACTTGTTATCTATTCACAAACTGAACTGTTATGATATGCATGGAAAAGTACCCTTCCTGTAAGCCATAACAGTCACCTTATCTTAACTGCTATAACATAATAAATGTTTCAAATTCCTGTCTTTTTTTCCTTATAGGAGTAATGAAACTTACCTTCAAGTATTGCCTTTAATTCACATGAACCCATTAACATTTTTCATTTATTATGCCAATTAAACTTTATGCAGAAATGGAATTAAGGGTGTAGGCTACTAGAAAGTATAACATATTAATAACTCTAGTTTAGATTCTCCCTTCCATTTTTTTTCAGGAATAGAAGATAAAATATCCTTGCTTAATATATCTCTTACCTACCTACCTTCAGTTAACTAAAGGTGAAGAGCTCCAGAATTATTAAAATGCACTGTACTGTTATCGAAATAGAACACAGGTGCAATACTAGTCAATTGATCATGAGATGTCAAGCCACATACGCCCCTAAGAAGGCACACTTAAAGGTTCACACTTCCCTAAGAAGGCACACTTAAAGGTTCACACCTCCCTTTTTAAGTGCTTAATAGTGCCTATATCCCAAACTGAGGAGGGCTATAAATGACAATCCTGGTATAAATTTGTGTTTATCCACCTAGTCATCAGGAATACCCTTAAAGGTAGTGAAAGTAGTAACTTATTCCACAGATTCTGAACTGAATGTATAGCCAGACTCTCTCTTAAGTGAGTCTTACTTATTTGGTCCGTAGTGTGGGTACTTTAGAGTCACTGATTTTTCAAAGAAACAGGAGATCAAATAGGATCTTTTATGACTCAAAATGTATGCCGCAAGTCACTTCAGACCACCCTGTCAGCTACTGAGTATACGTAGAGATGTTCTAATGTGTTGGGATAGCTGAAGGATTTCAGACCTTTAATTTCTTTGGTATGTTATCTGTGGGGCCTTTCAAGTTGAGTAATCTGCTTTAATTTATACATACCAGAGGGGCACTGTATTAATTGCTGGGTATGACTGGAAAAGTTGCAGTATGGCGCTCCAGCTGCATTTGTTTACCTATTTAACCAGGACATGATCACTGATCCCTGGGCCCTGAGCGTTACCTTGTCAGGATACCTATGCATAAAAAGTAAAACCTTAGCCATGGAGGGAAAGGTGAAACCATACTGTCTCTGGGGAGGAATCTGAATCTTGTGTTTGACAAAACCTTGCAGCTTTTCAGAAGCTTCTATGGATGCGGTACAATTCTGCAACATTTCCAGATGGTTGGAAACAAAGTAAGCAGAGGATAGAAGACATATGTTATAAAAATGGAGCCATGGAAGAACAGAGTGAATAGAGGTATTAGATAATGCACAATGTGACACAATGGGATATTAATTCAAAAACTTATAGGATATAACGGTATGGAGATGACTACGGAAAAGTACTGCGGTTATCAATTGTTTGAATGCTGCATCTAGCCTCCACACAGCTCCAGTACCCTTGTTCTGAGTTTGAACCCTTCTTGTACTTTTACGCCACATTTCAGGCAATGAGTGACAGATTCTGTTACATACTCTGGAAGATATTTATGTATTTATTGTGTTTGTTTTTCCCATACTGTCAGACTGGGCCAAGCAAGACATCAAAGACCCGGGAAGAAAAGGTCCATAACAAACAGAAAATAAAACATTTATAGAGTCCATCATAGTTGAGCTAGCATGACAATTTGGTAAAAGATGTGCCAGATAAAGTATTACACAGTTACATACAGACAAACATACAAAATAAACGCATATTACATAATAAGCACATGTTACAATAAGGTAAAATTACATTACAAAACAGTCAGTAAATGTCAAAAGTAGTTTTCATTATCTGATGGTTCCAAGTTTTGAGCAGAGTTAATAGTAAATCTATCTGAGTTTTGGGAACTGGTTTTAGAGTCAAAGAATCAGTCGAGTTTTTTTTAGCAAAAAGTGTGAGGTGAGCAGTTTCTACCTACTGTTCTACTGCTGAGTAGATTTCCTGAGTAGTGGTCTGTAACTGTTCCATTCATGGAGTGTTGACTAAACAGCAGGCTTACAGCTTCCCCAAGACCCATTCTTCCATGCTTCATCTCTTCTCTTCAGCTATGCCCTTCTCACTTTGCTTGAAATAATGTTGGTTATGTTCAAATGCTGTCCCCCCTCCATCTTCCTTTTCTCTGTAGATGATGTGTTTATCTTTCCAAGCCTAACTTTGTAAATACCCGAGTTCCTCTGTGCAGTTCCCATTCTGGTAAATGCACTGTAAGCTTTCTTCCAGCTTAACTTCCCTTCATCAGTATTGCACCATGCAAAACATAATGCCCTGATGGGCTTTTATTTGCTTAACAAAAACAATGTGTTGATTAGCACTTTGAAATCAGATTTTCACATGAGTAGTTAACTGCTGTATTTTAAGACTCTTTCTAACTTCCTTGATGCTATCAGTGTTGCAGCACCTACACTTACAACCTGCACACTGTAGTAGTAAGCAATGTCATCTATTTTTAAACTTTTTTTTTTGACTAATTCGGTGGGCTGATTTAAGGACTCTTTACAGACATGATACGATTTATGTAAGCAGACAGATGTGAGCAGTGCAAAATGCATATCATCCTATAACTTAGATTCAAGAAAAGACATCCTGCATATCTTTTTTAATACAAAATATTTGATTAAATAGAAGCAAAAACATGTTTAAAAGTCACGGTATAGTGTTTAAGTTTGTAATTTAGTGGCTATTGTATTGCACATCCAGACCGCTAGACACCAGTTGCTCCCCTCCAACCACAGGTACTGAACCCATAGATTACAGCCCTTCATTATTTCAGTCTATAAACCAGATTCATGCAACTCAACGTGCCAGGCCTCAGTACTGAGAAGCTTCCATGTGTGAAACTCTCTCTTTTTATCTCCAGTATGAACTGACTATTGCAGTCTGCAAAAGAGGGAGGCAAAGTACCACTGGGGAAATCCCAGCTCAACAGATGAATTCCTATATCTGAAATCAGCATTGTCTATCTCCTCCGGTTTATGGATATATAAATAAATTATCTCAAAGATGAGGAGTTTCTGACAGGATAATTAGTTTACAGTGAAACTTCCATGAAAATGTGTGGCAACATTGGCTACTGCAGTAAATGAAAAGAAATAAACCTTATGTTTTTCTTTTGCAGTAATTATACTCTTTTTTTAGTTACAGCACATTAATTCTTCTATATATTTTTCTAAACATTTAACAATTTACCAGTTTCCATACCTACTGCATTTTTTCAGTTCTGACTGCAAACAGCAAAACATTAACTCCATATAATAATATGAGGATTGTTTGTATTTGTCCATTCCTTTGTCCTTCTAGTTAAGGTGAAATAGCCATTACAAAATAAAAAGGAAAAAAAATATATATATATATGGCTAGTACCACGACAACAACTCACTTCACAAAAACACTAACCATTAAAGGAAGGAGCTCTAATGTGCAACGCTGAGCCATAGAGTACCTAACCTTTGGTTCAGCACTGCTTTTACCTATTTATGAACTGTTCTGATTGGTCACCTGGGATGCTGATAAGTTTGTAGTAAGGTACACGCTCTGCACTCTCACTGTTTTTGCATGATCACACATGTTTCCCTTAGATGCAAGTGCATAGAGTTCCACCAACATTCTTTGCCCATGGTGAAGAAAAAAAAATATTTGGAGTTACAATGCTGTTTCTTTATCATTCCTTAGTCGAACACGTCAGGGGGTGTTGGTTGGTAGGCGGGATACTGCACACCTGGGGAGGTAATGTTCTACAACATCATTCAAGTGTCAATGTGTGCATGATGTTACACTGAAATCTAGATGGCTTTAGTAAATGTTAATTTTATTTCCTGAAGTCTATTATTGAATGTACCTGACAACAAACATTGTAAGTTAATGTAAAGTTCTTTCTTCCATTGTTTGTTCTTCTTTTACCCGTATTTGTATTGTATACTGAAAATTGTAATAAAAATCATATTATAAAAAAAAGAAATCTACATGCTGTCAATCATGCATCTTTTCCATACTACAACATGCCTGTTTCACCTGTCAATCACTGAGGCCGCACCCACTGCTGCACAGATGCCTTGCAAAGTACTGTACTAATACAAACCCAGGACAGCCAAGTTTAAGAGCTCAGAGCAAAGGAATGAGAACAGAAGAAATGGAATGTTAAGGTAGTTGTTTTAGGTTAACTGTGTCACATTTCTTTGTATCTTAGTAATTAATGTTAGATGAGTGTTAGACCTCTCAAATGTTCCTATTTTGGAGGAACATTCCTATCTTCTGGCCGGATTTAAACATGTACACAATGTACCTATTTTTGGAGGTATGTCCCTATTTTCAGGCTTGATTTACCATGTCACACAATTTTTTGAATCCCACTCATTACATATGAATCTAATGCACAGAAAACTATACTACGTGACCAACATACTCGTGTGGCATCAATAATTTAAAGAAAGAAGACATCTTATATATTTTTTCAGAAGAAAAAATAAATGACCTTGTGTGGTAAAATTTGTAATACAGTCAGATTTTACACTGTCTTTTTGATAATGAGCTTTTATTTTTCCATCAGTTTTGTCACATTCTGTTTTTTTAACATGCATTTCTGAGTAGAATCCCACATTCATATTGGAAGCAGGAAAAGCTATGGGTTGTTTGATATTCAATTTTTATGGGTTTTGGCTGGATGTGCCTACATTTCAAGGGCCTTTGTATCTAGTTTCAACGTCTGCAGGTGGAGAGGAGTGGGTGGGGATGATGTCATGGCAGGAGTTTGATCCCTGAAGCCATATTTCAAATGAATAAGACCTTGGGGGAATGGATTATAAGAGGACAGAAATAATGCACTTTTTCTGCAAATACCCCTCCAGCTTATTGTTTGAAAATGTTTTCTGTAACTCCCCATTATGGGTTAGAGTGAAGAAACAAAAATTACAAGTAGAGGCACTAAAGGTCCATGTAAGCAAAACCTTGCAAAAGAACAACGAAGAAGACTTCATGGACCACCAGGCTGTAGCAAAAACATAGACCTTTTAATATAAAATGTAAGCACTTTCAGGATACACCCTTCATCAGACATACAAGAAAACATAAACCTTTTTAAAAGTATTTAAAAACCAATAAGCCAATGAGCATCAATATCTAATCATCTAAGTCACAGGTCTATGCCTCCTAAGAATGGGTTTTAAAGGTACCTCCATTGAGTCCTGGACGTCAGTCAGCACCTAGCCTTACACAATCCATTGTACCTCACAGTATTTAGTCTGACTGACAATATCACCCTGTCTGGTGTTCACCTTAACCAGTGGTAAAACCATGAAAGTAAAGTGGTGTCCCTGATTTTCTTTAATATGTTGACAAAGAGCATTGTGTGCATTGCTCAAACGTATGGCTGATAAGATTTCAGTTGGTCTTTCCGACATAAACTGATGTGCAGCACAGGCACCTAGCTAGGTACACAACATTCATTGAATTACAATTTGCCACCAGTTTAGGTTTAAATACCCTGTTGTCAATACATGTACAAATTCTTGAATTCGAGATATTAAAGGGCATGCTTTACAGTGTTGACAGGGATACGTACCCATTTTACCTGCGTGCTGTTCAAATACCTTCTTATCATAGCCCTCATCACACAGGATCTGTTTAAGATTCCTGTTCCTCTTAAAAACAAAATTTGGTGCTGCTCCCACTATTTCTTTTAAAGTATCATCCATTTGTAGAGTTTTCCAGTTACCCCGTATTACATCACAAACTCCTGTTATATCCTTACTATACTTAATATACAAATTTAGTTTAATTCTAGGCTGAGCCTGCTTCACTGAGTTACTTATCCTATATTCAATACCTTTCTTAGAGAACCATGGTGTTGCCTCTGTATCTCTGCTCTACACAACATTAGAAAATGCTTTTCCACTTCCTTAGTGCAGTACCCCCTCTCAGCAAATCTGGTAGTCAAAGCTTCTAATTCCGGATTTAAATCACTCTCATTCATACAAAGCTGTGAGGCTTTAACAGCCTGCCCTTGGATAACATTATGAAAAACGTAATTGGGGTGCAAACTATCTTTAGCTAGTAGGCTATTCCTCCAGCATGGTTTTCCAAAAATCTTGATGTTAAAATGATTCAAGTCATCCCTTTGTAACACAACATCCAAAAAATCAATTTCATTACAGGAGTACTGCATAGTAAAATGCAAAAAATTAGTAGTGGATTCTAAATAAGATATAAAATCATTCAAAGCTTCAACACTGCCTTCCCATAACAGAAATACATCATCCACAAAGCGGGTATAGAATAAGAGTGAATGTTTCCATTCGTGATCTTTATTGAACAAAAACTCATCCTCCCACTGGGCAAGCACCAGGTTCGCTTATGAATTGGCACAGGGGGTGCCCATGGCAACCCCCCATCTCTGCCAATAATGCTGCTGTTCAAACAAAAAAATATTGTTTTCAGGTACTAATTGCAGTAAGCACACTACCTACGTCATTCTTTTCTTATCCAAAGTGCCATTAAGCCTTAAAAGCTGTTGCAATGCCTGTATTCCATAACCATTGGGAATAACCGTAAATACATTTTTTACATCTGGAATAACCAACATTAGAGGGGTAGCGTTGTCGCCTCACAGTAAGACGCTGTCCGGTTCAATTCTCAGTTAGAGCGTCTTCTGCGGAGATGTGTGAATGGGCGTACCTTCGTTGAAGGTTGTGCGTCAGAGCTAGCAACTCGGCACGTAAAAATCTACTGCTAATCATTAGCGGACCGGAGGTCCGCTGTGGTGACTCTTAACTGGGAAAAGCCGAAAGACACAACAAGAGGGGCATCAAAATTTTTACATGATAAAAATGTATACAAGATAGTTAGAAAGTGTGCACTATCCTTCAAAATTTTAGGAATGGTGGAAACAATAGATTTCAACTGATGTTCTACCCTTATAGAACAATACTCAGTGACCCCAACCCCTGCCAGAAACTATTGGTCTAAGGGGTGGGTCCTGTTGATCCTTATGTATTTTTTTTAGTACTTTAAAAATGGGTACTATTGGATGTTCTACCTTGATGAAATTCAGTTTCATCTGTTAAAATGTCATTCATTCTTAATTCTGATATAACATCATTAATGTGCTATATCTTTCACATTATTCACAGTAATACATTCATAAGTAGCATCATGCCCCAATAAAGACTTAATTATACAAATGTATATGTCCCTGAATTTGTATATTTTTAGGGACGGCGCAGTGGTGCAGCGGTAGCATTGTCACCTCACAGCAAGAGGTTCTCCGGTTCAATTCTCGGCTGGGGTGCCTTCTGTGTGGAGTCTGCATGTCCTCCCTGCGTTCGTGTGGGTTTCCTCCGGGTGCTCCGGTTTCCTCCCACATTACAAAGACATGCATCTGGAGCCTTTCTCCCCGGGCCTCTGCTGAAAATTGGCTTTGTTCCAAGTTGGACTTTCCCGGTTAACAAATGATAAATAAATAAATAAATATTAAGTATAGTAAGGATATAAAAGGGGTTTGTGATGTAATACGGGGTAACTGGAAAACTTTACAAATGGATGATACTTTAAAAGAAATAGTGGGAGCAGCACCAAATTTTGTTTTTAAGAGAAACAGGAATCAAACAGATCCTGTGTGATGAGGGCTATGATAAGAAGGTACTTGAACAGCATGCAGGTAAAATGGGTACGTATCCCTGTCAGCACTGTAAAGCATGCCCTTTAATATCTAGAATTCAAGAATTTGTACATCTATTGACAACAGGGTATTTAAACCTAAACTGGTGGCAAATTGTAATTCAATGAATGTTGTGTACCTGGCTAGGTGCCTGTGCTGCACATCAGTTTATGTCGGAAAGACCAACTGAAATCTTATCAGCCATACGTTTGAGCAATGCACACAATGCTCTTTGTCAACATATTAAAGAAAATCAGGGACACCACTTTACTTTCATGGTTTTACCACTGGTTAAGGTGAACACCAGACAGGGTGATATTGTCAATCAGACTGAATACTGTGAGGTACAATGGATTGTGTAAGGCTAGGTGCTCACTGAAGTCCAGGTCTCAATGGAGTGGTACCTTTAAAACCCATTCTTAGGAGGCATAGACCTGTGACTTAGATGATTAGATCTTGATGCTCATTGGCTTATTGATTTTTAAAAAGGTTTTTGTTTGTTTTCTTATATATGTCTGATGAAGGATATATCCTGAAAGTGCTTACATTTTGTATTAAAAGTTCTACATTTTTACTACAGCCTGGTGGTCCATGAAGTCTTTTTCGCTGTTGTTTTGCAATATGGGTTAGATGTCAGAACATTACCCTTCCCAACACTACCTAGTTATACTCATAGTGCAAACCTTGTAAAGTAATAGCTTCTGCATGATTCAGTTTAAGTAAATTAAATTTTAACAGTATGCCCTCTATTCCATAAGAGCTCTCAAGAGTGACGGGCCTTTTTGTAAAAGACACACAGAGAGATTATTACCTGCTGTGTATATGTTTTGGTGAAGGAAGCATCTTAAAATTTGAAGGAATAAACATGAAACAATTCCATAAAGCTTAGCAAATTTATATTGGCAGTGAGCAAGAATTTATGAACGTTATTTCTACCTTAGCCAAACAGCTGTGCCAGGCTCTGCAGATTTCATGTATCAAAATTCAGGCCAGTTGGTGCAACTATTCATTTAAACTGTATGCCTAAATTCAAACCAGCGTTGGGTGCCAAAAATATGTATAATGCCAAGTCATGGGATTTGGGTGTTGGGGCTGTATTGTTTCATATCAATATATTGCAGCATTATTTATTTTTTTAGTTCACTGCTTTGCTTAGCCTTGCAGGGAAATGGCATTTTTCCAGTGGGCAAATGCAGAGAAAGGTCCTACACATAAGTTAACCACATATGACAGTATGAAATAAAACTGTATTATGCGCTACATAGAACACAGAAAATGCTAAAACTTTTATTAGCGTATGCATAGGTGTCAAATGAACATAACATTATATATGCAGAGAACATGTCTACAATTATAACAAATTAAAGAGGAATTGATTTACTCAGAGAAATATCCAGTATGCACCATCCAGTAAGGTAAACACAGTGATATCAAATAAGGTAACCATAGTCATTCCTATCATTTGTTTATAAGTCAACACAGCTCCTACATCTAGTCTATGCTAGTCCAGTGCATATAACTGTACTTATCCTAATTCCCAAGGAGAGTTATTTATTTGGCATTTGTTGACTGGTACAGTCCAACTGAGCTTGCACTCTTTTTCAGTAGAGACCCAAGGAGAAAAGCTCCACAGTACAAAGTTTACAATAAAAATTCACCTAACAAATTAAGCAAGTAATACATACACAAAACAGATTAATCTAGTAAGAAGAAAATAAGCAAGTAATTAATTCTCAGTATGGGTTATGCAAGAAAAATATAAAAATAAAGAAATGTTAATATAAAAAGGTTAAATAGATGTACATAGCTGTACAAGTTAGGGAAAGCATGGCAAGTGAGACAATTCAGATAGGAGGTGTGTAATGAGGAGATGGGTAGGAACAGAGTAAGACATGCAGAATCATTTAAAATACATCTCTGGAATGGTAGTAAAAGCAATTAGTTTGGTGAGTTACAGTAAGAGGGAAATGACAGTAGGGGTGGTGGAAGAAAGAAAAGGTGGAATTGTCAGATAATTGGGAGCAAGAGATTAGGAGGCGGAAAAAAAAGAGTTGTAGTCGATAGTAGAAGTAGGAAAGAGAAAAATATCAAGTAGGATGATTGCAGTGACATATCCAGGCACTATTTAGGTAATTTTTAAGAGCTGTCTTGAAGTCATGAGAATGAATAATATTTCTGAGGACTATGGGAAGCTTGGGAGACATCTCTAGCAGTAAAACTTAACATTTGAATGTATCCGCTTTACTAATGTCTTCTCCGAGGCAGAAGTGAAACAAGTTGTGGCATCTTTCATGCAAGGAACAGACACTGGTCTCACACAGGTGAGGTAGTGGTGTAGGTAGGCATGAGGCCCCCTTATAATTTCTGCACTGTTTCATGTTTTTTTCAGCAAATAATCCCCACAGAGAAGCATGGCTGTAGTAGACAAAAACCTTGAAGTTTAACCAGGAAAATGTACAAAAGCATATCTAACACAATGCAGTGTAAATGCGTATAGAAACCATAAATTGTTTACAAGTCCTATCTATTGAACAAAAAAGTATAGGTTAAATGTGTAGATAAAAATAAAGTACAGAGTTTTAACACCATTTACATTACCATTTTACAGTTCACTTTAACTTTGATTATACATACATTTTTGATATCACTACTTTATCTTTTACAGAATTGGAGGAATACCAGAGCTTAACTTGTCAGTCAATGAGTATAATTTTTTGATGCTCATAATGGATGGGTGCCATTTTGTTTTATATTGTACTACATTCACACCTGGGATAATCTGAAACACTGCCAATCAATCTACTACATGTCTTTTGGAGATAGGAGGAAACGGAAACTACCAAAGAAAACCCATGTGGACACAAGGAGGACATGCTGACTTCACAAAGAAGGCACCCCAGCTGAGAATTAGACTGGAAAACCTCTTGTAACTGAACAGGATTTATTTTAATAAATAATCCTGCCACAAAATATTGGTAATTGTAGTGCCATCTATAAATCAGAAAAGTATAGTGCAAGTGAGAGAAAATTATGAAAACATTTGTTCACTATAAAGGAGGAACAGATGACCCTAGAAAGTGATAAAACTGAAAAGATGTACTCTAAACCAATGCAGCCCTCAGAGCTCTTGCATAAATTTAAATTTAATTTTAATTTAACTTTTTTCCGTTGTTTTCATACCAATATTACTGGTAAACTAAAGAAAAGCTGAAGCGAGATCGTGGAGAGAGGATTTACTATTTTGTTGTGTACACACCGACTACACTACAACATATCCAAAGGTATGTTAAGTATTTTGACACTGTGTCTGCTCCCTTAGTTTAGAATGGGTTAAGTCTGGAAGGTGCATTTTTGGAGTTTTTTTTGTATTAGTGGCCAGTTTGAAAGGGATCTGGCTGAGTGCTGTCTGTATTTCTGAGGGTATACTTGGCAATCTGTATTAGGGTCTTGTCTTTAAAGGTGGACAACATCCAGTATTAGAGACTGTAAGGGTGGCAGTGACTCATTTCATACTGTAATGTAAACCGTTGTCCATTCTTTATTGTAGGTAGTACATTGGTGTTTTTTGTTGTTAGCTCAGTTGATGAAGCATGGTGGTATTAGTAGCGGAGTTTGCAACAATAAGTCCATTAATGGCTATGGAACATCTGGCTTCTGGAGTGAGGAGATCCGATATCAAATAATCTGCTTTAAGTTCTCCTACCTAATACTTTGTTAACTTGGGTCTCTAAGTAGAGTGAGAGCAAGAAGAATATAACATTATTCCTAAGAATTGGAGGTGGTTGTAGGCAAAATGTTGAGGGATCAGTGATGACAGGGATAAGGGCATGTTTAATTTTTTGTGCAGCTTGACTGTAGTTGTGTTGGTATTTACAGCAAGCTAGCCTAACTAGTTCCAAAGTACTGCAAAATCAAACTGTAGCTTTCTAATTATTTCATGAGTTGAATTCCCATACCTAGTGACTGTGTAATGTATGCAGATGTGGTTTTCAAGTGTCAGGAAGTCATTATTAATAAATGAGAATACAATGGCTCCAAGAATGGACACTTGTGGGACTCTGCAAGAAATGTTTCCATTTACTGAGGAATCATAAGCTCCACATGTGGTGTAGGATTGATTGGATGGGTAGTTATGAAACTACTATAAACCTCTGGAGAGAAGCTGAGTATTGTATACCTATTTAGTAATTGCTTACAACTGACTGTTTCAAAGCCTGTATTGAGGTCAAGAAGTATTGTACCAGTTATCAGACCAGACATGGTACTGTAATTGGAATGGAAGCAGTGTTTGACAGTCATGTGATTCTTTTTCCAAGTAATTTTGCTAGTGGGCAACTGTTGGCAGTAGGGTAGAAGTCTGAGGCATATTCTACTAACCGTTAAGAGATTTTCAATGTCAAATAGTTTCATAATTTTATTAGGTTTAATAGTTGCTTCACACTTAGGTCGTAACACATGGGACTTGCAAGTTCATGTGTAGTTCAAACATTTTTTAATAATTGTAGTACTACATTAACAGAGTATAACCTAGTACTAGCTTTTTATTTATTAGTACTGGTTGATAATAATTTTATCACTACTACTATTTATGATAGTTTGGATGAACGGTTCTTAGTTTAAACTTAAAGCTGAAATGTCAAAATACTTTTATGTATTTTATGCATTTTGTTAATTCTAAGAAACTATTGTACTTAATTAATGTTTTTAGTACTGGATGTACTGTTAATGGATTATATTTTTATTTTTAAAGAACATCTTATACTGATTCCACCTTTATTTATAATAGGAAGATCTTGGTCAAAAATCTTAATAGTTCTTGTTTTTGAACTTATTATTTTAGTGTAAGCAATTGATCACATTAGACCGCATAAAACTGAGGTCTCTTGTTTTTTGGTCCTCACTAGACCATTTCTGTTGACTCAACTGAAAAGGTTGGACACCCCTGCTCTAAACCAATGTTATGACAGTAATAGAACAATCTGACTTGTATTTGAAAGCAACAAGTCTTAATCATTTCCTCATAACACTAAGCCATGAAATACAGTAACCATTTAACAACAAGTCATATATTAAAAGGGCCATACTTAAAATCCAACAAACCAATGAAATTTGGAGTCCCTCTCAGGGCCAATTTCTTTGCTTAAAAGTAATAAATGAATGTTGTACAAGTATAGCAAAAAGTAACAGGCCTTTTAGCAATGTGCCTTACAAAAATAACAACAGTGAAAATATGTCTTTGGCACGCAATAAATATAACTGCATTTTTTCAACATTCTTAGTCCTTGACAACAATAAAACAGTTGTGTGGCAAATGACAGAAACAATTTAAGTGATTTTCCACCCAAATAGTGATAGGAAAAACTGGTAGCTTGTAAGGACTGGAAAACTATTCCATGGAAAGTTTAGTGAAGAAAAATGATGTCCTGGTCATCAACAGACCACAAATTCCATCCATTACTCTAAGTACTAAACAGTGTAAACCTAAATAAAGGTTCCTTCCAAATATTACACAGAATGGCTAGGAAAAATGGTAACTCATGGACAATAAATCTTTAAAGGTATATTAACAGTGCCTGAACAGGTAAGTGAATACATAAATAAATGAACCATGTATACTCTGTTGGAATAAAACAAAACATGTGAAGAGTATATGATAAGCAAATTCCTTACTTGATAACTTATAACAACATAGTAAGGAAGTCATAATTTAAGTTTTATATTTAAGCTGATTAATTAAACTGTCTTAGCTTGCATTCATTCAGAAAATACATTTAAAAATGCACTCCATATAGCACATTTCCCGGATATAACAAAAAATAAAGATGAACCATGATAAAGGGTAAAAGATTTTCCATATATATCGTAAATAAGTACAACCTATGAAAAGTAGTGAAGATTATATTGGAACTGTATACACAGTCTGGATATTTGTGGTAGTTTACAATCCAATCTATATCTATATCCATCTATAAATAGATAGATATAGCTGTATGTATATATTTATTTTATTTATATTTGTTGACCTGGAGTGTCCGACTAGACGTAGGTCCATTTTCAGCAGAGGCCCGGGGAGAAAAGCTCCACAGTTAAAATAAACAGACAGTAGTTACATTGGATTACATAGCGATTAACAATTTACATAGCAATTACTTACAACATATTTACAGATGAAGAACATAGTACATCAGTAGACAGCTAGAATATCTATATATAAAATATTAAAAGGCATTAAAGGTACCTTACAGTTATCACCCTATTCATCTTTTATGCCCGTTATCTTATAATCTGTAAGAAATAGATATGGCATATTAAGAAGAAAGTGATTGTTGGGCAGATATTGGTTTGTTGAAGGTGTTTGTAAAAAATGTTTTTAAGACTTCAAAAGGTTTTTTGCTGGACAAGAAAACAAATTCTGTAACTGACATTTAAAATCTGTGACAATGTATTCAAGTAAATTTCCTGACAATAATTAGGCATGTCTTAAAATAAAAATTCCTGCCATACCTGCTCTTGTAATTGTATCCAAAGAATTGTAAGCATATTGTGATTCTTGAAGACCCATCAGTTTAGCATTTTTGACTATTTGACCAGTTCCTCCTTTTATTTATTTATTGACATTTGATTACTGGGAAAGTCTAACTATGGTAGAAGCCTATTTTCAGAGGAGCCTCGGGGAGAAAAGCTCTGAAGTATTACAAAACATTTTAAGAACAATAATTTTACAATCTTCAAAAATAAAACAAAAACATCTAAAGTTTAAATAATTATAACAAATTAGACGTAGTTTTAAAAATTGGTTAAGAATCAATACAGGTTATATGTCAATCATTTAATATTTAGAGAAATTTTAGACAGTTTGTAGAGAAATTAAAGGTAATGTAGTCTAATACAACCAGGAACTGCAATATAAAATGAGGGGGACAAACAGGCTTATAGGTTCATAGGTATTTACTAGGCTAACGACCACAGGGACCTTTTTAAGCCTAGCCATGCATCCCAAATCTCTGACAAGTTCTGATACCCTTGGTAAGTGTAAGCAGGGGCTTGGGAGATGAAACATTTACCACTTAGGGCTTGGGAGATGAACCATTTACAGTTGCTAGTATCCATTAGAGACATAGGTGCCAAACCAGGGAAGAATTTCCTGTTTTCTATCCAATTAGCCAAGTTGCACTTGAATTGGGTTAGTGAGGAACTCTGATTTACATGGATGGGGAGTCTGTTCCAGAGATGGGGTAATTTCTGGGATACATACCTCTCTCTCTAGCAGGTCATATTTATATAACAGGCAAGGTTTAGGTCTTTAGAATGGGTAATTCTGGTGCTGTTTGTTTTGTGGATATGCAGGAGGTCTATCAAAGTGGGGTCTGACAATGCTCTGTACGTCAGGCATAGATCTCCCCTCAAAAGCCTATAGGAGACAGAATACAGGGATAGAGCCTTGAGGCAGTCTACATAGGACATTTTATTTAAGCCCTGTATTATTTTAGTGAGGAACCTCTGTGTACGTTCCAATTGCTGGATATGCCTGGTTAGGTACATACCAAAGGGGCCATTGTACTCAATAATAGGTCTGATGAATGCCGACTACAGTGGAACAATGACTTCCTTGGACTTAGATGGCATACTTTTGTTTAGAAGTTGCGCAAAGTAGAAGGATTTCCTCACCACTGTAGACACATGATACATTTAGAGAGAAAGTCAGAGAAGAGAATTAGAAAGAAGTATGGAAGTAAGCGAAGAAGGGAGAGTAAGGAGTTATAAGGAATGAAAAGGTGCTCATTTAAATTTAGGGATATAGTTTATCCTGGTTTTGAGCAAGAACAGAGCCAGATTTTAGCTAGGAAGTATTTCAGAGTGGTTGTGAAAGATGAGCGGGAGGGTACTGACCTGTTGGGTAAGTTCCAGGCCTTATTCTGGTACTGCTTTTTAATTATGATGCATCAGAGACAAAACTGCATTTCTATAGCTTCCCCATGGAAATAAAGTAAAACTACAACAACATATTGCCACACTAGTGTCATTCACCACTCCTTCACATTCTTTCACAGACTGTTACATTGTGTCTTGTATGGAGACGCTCCACAGTGGCACCTTAAGTTCGCACCCACAGTGAACTGTAAAGATGCTGTTACTACATTTATGGGTGTGAATAAGTATGTATAACCTTATCTAAAAGCCATTCCTGCTGACTTATATCATTACAGAGAAATGGACAAGGAAATGACTTCTATTTATACAATGGCATTATCTAGAAAAGGTAATATGCTTTTTTTTAATTAATGCCGTTGTGTAACAGTACAGCAAGGCAGCATCAAGGGCAATTCATATCATCTCTATAGACCACAATGACCTGCAAATGCCATCTAAGATCTTTTCTGAAGATTTTGAGCTTCACCTGAATGCCTAAGGAATTAGGCAGATCACAGCATAACATATCATATTTATAAAGCGCACTCAGCAATAAAAACATGACATCAGATAAAGCATGATTAAGTAATTAGTTAAAACTTTCCATCCTAACTTCAGATTCATGTTATATTGTTTCTAAATGTAATCCTTTAAAATAAACTGAGGCTATTTATACCTCAGTAATGATTTAATATTTTCATCCTCCCTAACATTCATATAAACTTTAATCAGCGTTATATTATTATTAAGTTTTGTGACTTCGCTGGTGCTTGTGGTTTATATGTATTGGGGTAATTCATACTTATACCACTGGCAAGGAGCAAAACTGTAGAAATGTAGAAACCACCACGAAAGTAAAAATAAAATGAATTTATTGTGGACCAAAAAAGCGCCAGTATAAATTCCTCAGGTTATAAGTTACAAAACAAAATGAATGCTTTTATACCAATGCACTGCCTTTCAATTAAACAATTGAAACAATCATTAATTAAACAACCAAATTAGTTGGTTGTACTAGTAAAAATTCAGCAATAATGTCACAAGCAATCAAACTCGATTGAGTGCAAGTAGTCTGATCGTCACTCAGTAGTACACAAATATAAAATTTATAAGGATATGAATGATGTTAAAATTCATTGTTTAAATATCTTTTAAAGTAAAATAGCATCAAGTATTAAGACAATAACCATCATGGTATTAATGAAATTTCAGTGAGCGCTTGCAGGAAGCTAAGCCCATATTTAGAAAACTTAATGCTAGGCTTGCTATCACTTAACTCTGCAGCAAACAAGCATAATCAAATAATTGAGAACTAATAGACCTTTAGGCCAAGACTTCATAGATCAGGAAATATTGCCCATATATGGCTAATAATAAAGCCAAAATGTTAGTGTAAAATCACTATGAAGTAAGGTTGATGGCAGCAAAGCAAAAATAATGATAAAGCAGCTTTCATTAGCCCATAACAGTTACACTGCATAACTCGAATGTGGAAATATAAAAATATAAAAATTTTTACATCTATCATATAGTTAATACTCATCCAAAATATAATTATAATTAATAACAATATAAAGTAGCGCTCCGGGTTTGTACGGCGCTAACTATAAGCTTTTGTAAATAATTATTAAATAAAGTATATTGTCATAATAATAATGATTAAAAATATAAAATAACTCCATTTGTTGTAATTAACAGACACGCTTCTAGCATATAATTTGTCACCAAATTACGCTATAATAAACAACTAACTAGTATCTAACAAACATATGATTAATGTACAATAAAAAATTGACGTGGAGCGTATCGTTCAGAATTATTGCATATAACATTCAATAATTCATTTTATTTTATTTAGACTAGGAAACATAACCGAAAACACTCACTATAAGTGTTCTCACTTAGAACAGAAACAAACAGATCTATACGAGGTGGATATACCTAAATCAGTGAGGCTATAAAACTGTTAAGAAACAGGATAGCAGAAAGACTCTACACCAATAATATAAGTGTTGAAAAAGTTGTGAGAGTTCACATTAGTCATGATCGCAGAGAATGTAAAAGGCAGAAAAACTCTGCACCAATAACATAAGTATTATGAAAGTTGTAAAAATCTGCATTAAACATGACTACAGAGAATGAAACTATGGAAGCATAATTAATAGTAGCCAAGGTAACAACAAAGTTTTATATGATATAAAATAGTGAAAAATATAAAAGTACGATGTGAGACTATCTAGTTAAATATCACGAACAATAGGCCTGATAAAATCAGGACAATGTGTGTCAAATATGGTTATAACATAAAATTCATATATCAGATATATAAATATAGTCATATCCAGAATCATTCATTTCAACATATTAACTGATATGGTGTTAATTTCTATTAGTCAATGAGATAAATAAAATAATAATCGCAAAATAAAGTCAAGTAGGGCCTGATAAAACAGGTCGAATGTTGACAACTGTATTTAGGCCTGGCGGTATATGGGCCTTTAGCTTTAATATCCACCTGAGCTCGAAGGTTTCCAAGGTATTGGTAAGGTCACCTTCTCTTCTATTTGCATCTATTATTTGTAGCACTTGAAAGGCAAAGTTGTGCTTGGGGTGGGTATTGCAATGTATAGCCAGTGCATTAGTGTTGCTATTCCTTCTTATCTCATAGACATGGTTATAAATCCTATCCCTTAGTCTACGTGAGGTTAAGCCCACATAGTAACAATTACAAAAGTTACAAGTGGCAAGGTAGATAACATTTCTGGTAGTGCAAGTTGCATAAAACATACATTTTGTATTCAACTTAACACCTAAGGCATTAGTATTAGTTCTTTTAATGATATACCCACAAAGCGAGCATTTCCCACAAGGGAAAGTTCCTGTTTTCCACTGTGATCTAATATCAATAGGTGTGATATTAAGCTTTTCTTTGCATAATAGTCTTTTCAAATTCAAACAAGAAGGTGTATCACTAATCAGTTCTGACACCATCATATCTGAAAGTAGAATTTTCCAATTGTTTTTTATTATTTTGGTTAAAGACAGAATATCACTTGTATATTTGATGTCATATTGTATTTTATCTGAGAAATTCTTCTTTACTTTGTGCCTAAAAGATACGTGCTGAGATGTGGTATCATTTATAATAGAATTCAACACGCCGTCTATTAGTTTCATGGGGTAGCCCCTAGCTAGAAAATAATCCTTCTGAGTTTCAACCAACTTCAACGCATCAGAACGATCACTACATATTTTCAAAATTCTATTGAACTGATTCCTCACTATGTTATTAAAAATATGGCGTGGATGTAAGCTATTGAAGTGGAGTATACCATTCCTCCAACAAGCTTTTCTGTGAAGTGTTGTTATTAAGTCACATTTAGTATTTTTCATAATAGTAAGATCCAAGAAGTCAATGGTAAATTTGGACGATTCACAGGTAAAGTGAAAGAAAGAAGTGGTACTATTCATATAGCTAATAAATGCAGTCAACCATTCCATAATATTATTATATCGTCTATGAAGCGTCTATATAAGACGACGTGTTTAAATCTAGGATCACTAAATATAAATTCTTTTTCCCATTCTAAAACAACAAGATTGGCATATGCATTTGCACAGGGGGTGCCCATTGCCACCCCCCATGTTTGTGCATATACCTGTTCTTCGTATAAAAAGATGTTGTTATTAAGAACCAGATCTAACATGCAACATATATTCATAACTTCAATGTTATCCACCTTAAGCTCTGTCATATGTGTTCTTATTGCATTTATACCATATTCATTAGGAATATTCGTAAAAAGACTTTCAATATCCATTGTTACTAATATGGTATCTTGTTTAATATTCTCTTTTACTAGGTCTGATTTTAAATCATCCAATAGACTAGAAGAATCTAATAGTATAGTTGGGATTTTCTTAACATATAACCCTAGTTTTGTTTGTACGTACAGTGATATATTTTGCGTTACCCAGTGATCACCTGATACAATGGGACGTAGTGGGGGTGGGTCCTTACCCTTATGTAGCTTAGGTAATCCTTTGATAATTGGTATCAATGGAAAGTCTATTGTCAGGAAATCGTAGAGGGATTTGTCAATGCACCAATGTCACCACTGGCAAGGAGGTGGTGCTCTCATATGGTCATTCAGGTTGTGCCCTCATGGCCAATCATCATCCCTATGTGCAAATATTAATTGCCTACTTCCCAGTATGGCATATCGTTTAAACATTACTCATATTCTCATGAAATATCATTAAACTAAAATGAACCTAATACCGTAAATGTCCAATTGATTCCACCTAGACCTATGTTTTTAAATGACGTTCTTTAAAATAATTTAATTTAAAGTAATTTTGTTTGGTATGAATGTGAAAGTTTATCATCAGCAAGGTGTTTAGTCCATTTGATTTCTCTAACTGTTTATGACAATGTATAGCATTGGGTACTCGACACAATTAGTATTTTATATGGGAACTTAAGTGCGTAAAAGAAAATCTGAAGAGCTGTACAAAGAGTTAATAGTGAACTACACAATTTTAAGGTACAGTACTGTTTGAAATGAGAGATTTATAAACATGTTAAATGCTACAGGAAGTCTATAATTGCTTACTTGTTTCTTATAGCCCCCAGCAAGACAATGCAGTTTAGTTTTTAAAATTGTTTACGAATGATTCTACAATCTGTTTACAAACTGAATTACAGATAAGAAGCCTTTGATAGCAGCTCTCTGTGTTCACTTTATGAACTCTCCTGACACTACAAAATAAGGACAAAGCCTGGCTGGAAACCAAGACAACAAAGAGCTTAGAACATGAAGCTATAAACATGAGCATTTAAGGACATGGATATGAATCCTGCAGCTGGCATTTACTTACCATGTCCCACTGAGCAATTACTGTATTCTTTGCACTTCTCGTAGATCACAGTTGTTAAGAGATTGACTTGCAGCGTTTTTTTTTTTTCTGGTAAACTATTCTAAATCAATATAGTGTATTTGGAACATCCTACCATATGCAGTAGGAGAGAATGACAGAGTGATGCACTGGTGGTATCCATAAACCAGAACAGAAAACCTCTCTGTGTGGACATCTGTTTTATGTCAGGCTTATAAAATCTTTGAAATTCAAATTCCATAAGGTTCAGGTTTCAGTTTTATATATCTACCAGAACCATACCTCTCAGCTGTACAGATTTTTGCTGCATGTCTAGATTTTTGCCTCATATGTTTGGTCCATTTTTCATAAAATTGTGTTTTTCTGGCAAACCACTGCTGAGCCATCAATGATTAAAGTCAGAAAATAATGACAGACATTTGAGTTTCAGACTTCATACTCTTCAGAAAATTCATGCTAATGCAAACCCTGCCATAACAACTTTCTACGTTTGTAAGAGCAATATTTAAAATTGTCCCTATTTGTGGGCCTTTGCCCCCCCCTATTATTTATGGAATTGTCCAGATTTCTTGTGCTAAGAAATTGAGAGGTATGACCAGAACAGACAAACATAATAACCTACACAAAACCAAATAAAATTTCCCAGTCCTCATTCAGACATCCAGTGTCCCCATTGGTCTAAAGTTCAACAATCACCCCGTTGGTATCAGTAGCACTTCATGGGGATGGGGGGGTAGCAGGCTTGTAAGAGGAATAATGCTCCTCTACATGAGGTGTTAGTTTTAGGTGTTAGTTATACTTTTTCCATTGACTTTCTAATCTAAGCCGTAGCTGACAGGTGTACACGGATGATAGTACATTATATCTATTACAGTACATGTCCTTCTGATATACATCGTTAACTTAAACTCCTATATACCTGGTAACACCTACTACTGCAGTCACTGCAGGAAGCAGAAGCCCACCGAGGAGTTTCCATCCCTTTACCAGGGAAGGAAAGTCATTTGGTGGATAGTTAGTTCCTCCCACTGAAACAAACCATCCAGTGGTGTCAGCTCACTCCTTAATGTGAGACACTTGTGGTGCAGACAGATGTTCTGCCTTCATCTCAGAGGGATGGCCAGTGAGGTTAATCTTGACCGAGGGTACATATATAATTCAGGAGGTTTTCTGAAAACTACATTTTTGATTATTTATGTCAGTAGTACAGCTAAGGTGGGGTGAAGGGGCAACTACCCTGAGTGCAGAGTGTTATGGGATGTGATCTTGACAGATGCCAATCTGTCTCCAGTGTGATACTGGTATTCAGAAATTTGTGGTCAGAACTAAAGTGATTCTTTAGTGCTCCACATGTGGCATAAACTGTAAGCAGTTGCTGGTGACAAATGCAGCAAGCAGTGCACTGCAGTTTAAAAGAAAAAATAATTTTCCCCATGAAGTCCTTTCCCAGTACTTCAAAACTGAATTGCTTTAGCTCTCCTTGTGTGGACCGTAGCAACTAATTGCTACAAATGCAATGAGCAATTGCTACAGTTTAAATAGGATTTTTTTCTCACAAGTCCCCTGCTTGGGCATCCAAACTGAAATGCTTTAGTTCTCTGTGTTTGGACAGTAGCAAGCAGTTGCTACAGTTTAAAAGGAAAGAAGAGGTTTTTTTTTTTTTGCTCTTCAACTGGAGTTAATGCAGGGTACCAGACAGGGTGATGGCACCAGGCATCAGAACAGCTTAGCTACACCTCTGATTTATGTTTTGTTGACCAAAATTTAGTGCCATTAGACCTATGGTCTGTTTTCATTGGAGGTCCTAGGTGACATTCATACCAACTATTCTAACATACGTGGGCACATTTAAAATGTAATTATGGCACGTTATCTTATTCTTTGATCAAAATACCCTAAGCAGAATAAATATCACCTCAAGTCCTACAACCAATGGGACATGTGCCTAGTGGGATGAACCCAATCAGCAAAACGAAAAATAAATGAATGAATCAATAAGTTAGAATTCCTGACTTTTGATATATATGTGTTAGTAAATAGCTAGGTTGAGAAATTTGTGTGTGTGTGTATGTGTGTGTGTTAAAGGGTTTCCATTTAGAGCTTTAAAAACAGTTCATGTAAAACAGCTGTAAAATCCAAATACTTTCCATGGTGTATTGAGCAGTACGCAAAGCTGTGAAAGTGAGCCCACATACCCATTTACAAAATTACTGCATGTACATGTAAGTCTGTGGCCTATTCCCAATTTATGCTCACTCTGCGTTTGGTAAGAAAGTGGCTACGGGCTGTGCTCTTGGTGTCCATGTGAATTTCTTTAAAGTATATAAACAGAAAGAAAGAAAAATGTGACTAACATTTTGACAGTATCCATGGGAGTTTCCAAATAATTTAAACAACACTGGCATTGTGTTCCACCCCCCCCCCGCACCACCTTGGTAATGGGTGCTAACCCTAACGCCGCCCTTTCCCTCAACCCTAACCCTACACCTTTCTTTCATATAAACCTTCCCGTAATACTGCTACTACACAAGACATGTTCACACACAAAAATATTCACAAACAACACAATATCTATCCCTTAACCTAATCCTGACCCTAACCCTAAAATAACAAACTTGCACACAAACATACAACACCTATCCTTTGCTTATCCCCGACTCTAACCTAAAAAAAAAAAAAAACACACACACACACACACACACACACACATACGCTGTCTCCCCCAACCCCACTTACCTGTTTCGACATTACACACCTTCAACATTTCCACTGCTTGCCTATCTGTACCACTGACATTACACCACACCCCCCCCTCATCTGTTGAAGAAACAGCATTCAACAAAACAGACCCATATAAATATATAGAAAATGAATAACATGTTTTCTAACAAGTATATGGTAAAACCACTCAGTCCTTTTGGTGTACTCTAACATGAACATCTTTAGAAGCTGGTTCAGCAAATATAAACTTAAAGATAAATCTTTTGACAGGATTGTAAAAATGCCAAGGGGACATTTTAAGCCTAAATTGCTAATTACAGGAAGATTTAATTTCTTCTATGCTTTTTCAGTTGCCTGCTGACCATCAAGCCTTCTCTCAACAGTAGAGAGGCCTTCATCTAAGACAGCCATAAGGGGGCTGCTTGTGCTGTTGCTAACATCCTGGCAATCACGGCATTCTGCATTTTGAGTGTTAGCCCTTTTCCTTGGGTGGGGAACATATAAATGCATCACTGTGGGGTGATACATTTGCTCTTCATGCATGTGCTTGTATCTGTCCACCTGCTGATGAAGGTACCACACATTCATGGATTGGTGAGTGGAATATACTCAGGACACCCTGAAATCCACTGCTTCTCCTACAAGGGACTTTGGTATACAACAGATCCCACTTACGCTTCTTAAAGAAGGGTAGGCATGCCTCCCCCTGCGGCCTATCAGCCTCCATGCCTGTTGAGTTGGCTCAAGAATTTGCCATGCTGGCTAGCATCCATTGGTCAAGTCCAGTTTTATCTTGTTTAACTGGCATTGAAGAGTGACAACTTTCCATTTAAGTCAGTTCTAGTGAGGTTTGTGGACTCAAAGTATTATGGTTAATATGATAAAAAGTCAACATACCAGCATGTTTATTTTACTACTCATTTTATGCAGCAGTATTGTATTTTTGTTTACCTTTCAGTTTTTATTACACATTATACTTTGACTAGTTCTGTATTTAAATCTTAGTTATTGTCTTTTTGCTATTTCATTTTTGTATAAGCACCTTAATAAAGCTGAAGAGGAAACGCTTCTCATTTTGGGGTAAATAAAATCCAACAGTAATTCTAATGCAGAAACTTCAAGTTGGTTACTGACCGTAAACTAGTATTATTATTCGGTGGGCATCAGAGATGGCCTATAACATATTCAGCATAGAGAAAGGAGTTTAAGAGTCATGATAATGTTGGTGGACACGAGTTCCATAAAATGTTGGATAATGCTGCAGATTAAATCACAGAGTACTGAATATTGTGATCGAACCTCTCAGAACACTCCCGTTGAAGCAGATTTGACTTTAGAAATGACTAGAAAAGACGATGAACCATCATGAGGCTTTACCTTTGTGAGAGAATGTGATCCATTAACTACAAACACTAATGAGTGCTTGGAAATGATTTGCAAAGAAGATTCAAACTTTCGTTGGAAAAAGTTCTCATGGGGCATTCAAGTAATTGTACCAAAGATGGTAAGGAAGGATGCAGTGAAATAATTCTATACAGGTCACCTTGTCATTGCTAAAATGAAAGTACTAGGAATAAATGTAAATAGACTGCTGGCCAAAACTATACCAAGAGATTGAAACTGTGCAATTAGGCATGCATGCCTTGTCAAATAGAATAGAGAATGCCTAGTAAAGCACTATTATGCCCATTGGAAATCCAAGTGCACATTAAAACGATTACATGTTACTTTTCCAAACATCTATGTATAATATGCTCATGAAAATGATGAATGCACATTTAAAATGCATGGAAATATTCCAAACACCTGAAATCACATCTCAAGCTACAGTTAGTGCTTTGAGAAGATGTTAGAGTTTATGGGCATTGGATTTCACAGACTAATCAAATGCACAGGTCAAGAGACAGTCCATTTAAACAATAACTCCAATCCTTCCAATTCATTATTCTTATTTCCCACTTAAAACAATTTTAGTTTTCCCTTTTGTATAAGCTGAATGATAAGAGAGCACTTGTCTAAATAAACATGTCAGAGATATCGGTACATGATACTGTGTATGTATATCAGTGATAATTCTGACCGGATGTTATTTTGTTTTTATCTTTATTCTGGTACACCTGATTGCTTCCGTTTGCTCTGAGTGCATGGTTCCTATTGAAGCTGTGCTACTTAAGGGAAACGGCATCATGTTCTCAGTGCATCTTTAATTTACATTTTTGTATTATATGTATTTTTTAATTACATAGAGTTAGCTACTGTTTTTCATCCTGAGGTGGGTCTTCCAGCAATAAATTCTAATTCCATCAACCGAAAAAGAAGTGCCTGTCTTTAGCCATTCAATCCCTTTCTTCTCTTTCTTGCTATCTAATTTCAAGTTATTTAGTTGAATCTGGACTGTATGCTCTACAATCTGACACCTTGCATCTGGACTTAACCATATCTGAATCATGATTTTTTGTCAAAATATAGACAAAAAATTGAACATATGGAGCCAGAGCAGTGGTACAGAGGGACAGACTCTCTACAGCCTAAGCTCCCTGACTTAGTCTACTAGCTCAGAGGCTAAACAATGCAGGCAGAGTGGATGGGAATACCAGTCCTGGGGGGGGAGTGGTTCCCACTTGGCTTGCACCACTGCTCCAGTGACAGGGCCACAGCTAGAGAGTGAGGGCTCCTCATGATGTGGGGAGCCAGTGGAGAGAAGATATTTATGTGTGGCCACCAAAGCAGGTGACAGCAGCCCTTATTAGCACATGTTGAGGAGCACACTTGCATGGACTGAGGGGTGCATATGGCTCTTTTGCAATGCAAGTGCTCACGTCACCAAAAGGGAAGGGGTTAGGCCATAAATGAAAAGGCCGTCATTGCCAAGATGCTGGTAAGACCACAGGGCACCCTGATAGCTGCTTGGATGGTGGCACCTATCTGACAGAATAATGCCTGATTAAGGGGAGGATTAATGTCTGCCAGGCACAGAAAGAAATACAATACAAAACAGGTATAAGAGAGACAACATATAAGAATCAAAGAAAATTCCACACATCACTGGTATAGGTATCATTTTTGAACTTAAAAATTCAACTTCAGTTCATCCTCAAAACCACTGAACAGAAAGGGATTCAAAATCTCATAAGCAGCCAACACCAGTGAATGAGGGAAGGACTGGATATTTTAAAGCCAGGACAGAACACTATGGTAGAGAAAATCATTTCTTTTGAAATAAATTACGACTCACTAAATGTTAGCTATTTACAAAAAGCTAGTGTTTGCAGCACTTATCCTGCAGGAAAGGAGATGAGCAGGATGAGCTCTGGCCTTTGGAGTCGGTAATTTATCCAAAAACTGAGCTACTTAGGAGTACTACTGGTATGCAATGCATCAGTTTCCGTTCCCAGACTGCAGAGAAAATCCCAAATGTTTAATCCAGAGCTTTTTTCTTAGATATTTTATGAAACATTTGTTTTGACATGAAACTGAAAATACATATTCAAAAAAACTGTTCTATTTCCCTATGGTGTTTTTTTTTCTGTATATCATTCTACGGTCATCAATAATTTGACTGTTGTGACTACTAGACCATTCCTACAATGAACCTGCAGACAGTGCAGACTGACCAATTAAACCTCTTCAAAAGACTGCACTGTTGTACCCAGTAGCAGTCCAGATTTACTGCATTAAATCATTACTGACACTTCTGAGATTAAGCCTAACTGACCTTAAATATCTTTGACAACACAATCTGACAAGTACTTCTCTTCACATATTTAACCTATTACTGCCAAATCTAAGGACATAACATATATATTCTTTAATGATTTAGCCTTGCCAAGTGAAATTGGATACTACAACTACATTATCAATTTTCTGTAAGAATGACGTGTACTAGGAAAAGGAAATAAATTAAATATATTACACATAAGTGCTTCCTCTACATCTCTAATATGACAAGGGCCTGAAGTCCCAGGTGAGAAAAGCTCATTTTGCAGTGTGTGCTGATTGCTGAATGCCCAGATATGTGAAAATGCATGTAGAAAATGTAATGCAACACTGAAAAACAAGATGTACTTCACTGAGCAGACTGCATGGCAAGAAACTATCTGGGATCATTATGTAGGCTTCTTCATTCATATCATAGTAGTGTGCTTATAGGTGCAGTGGAAGCTGAACATGAGGACTGAGGGTTGGCCGTTACAGCTAACAAAACAACAGCATCCCCCAGCAGTGTGATGCATTATGCCATAAACCCATGATTCCACAACACAGAGATTCACGGAGTCTGTCATTAGTGAAGGACTGTTTCACTTGCTCCAGAGATTTGGCTGATATAGTCACACAGTCCGCTGAGGCAATGAGCTGCAAATTAATTACTTACATCTTCTGCATCTGGTCTCAGTTCTCACAGCTACCACTTGCATATTCTCTCTCAAGTCATTCAGCTAGACCCAAGTCCCTAGGTCACTCAAAAACAGTCACTTATGTCTAATGTCTCATTCCTGAGTGAAAACACCAGTGCATCTAGTTTGCTGTCTCACTGTTCCTGAGTTACTAGTGTCCCATCCACATCCCCCTCACTGCTAAATGCGTGCCTCACATTAGTGCTTAAAGTCTTCCCAAACACACACATGCATGCAGTTATATATCTTTTTTTGTATACTATTCTCATTCATTTGGCAACATACTCTAATTATCAGATCCTTGTATATAGTCCTTCTTTTGGCATGCATTTTCATGCAGAAGGAATGGATGAGAGACAACATCTCATTACTTACTTACAAACCACCTTTTAAGAAATCATTTGTATTACTGTTGAAGAAGGTACTTAACTTTTTTTGACGTTTATCTGAACATTTTATATAGAGGCATTCTAGCATCCTTTATATTGAATGAGATTTACCCATCAGCCCCTCATAATTGCTACAGACATTTTTTCCCTTCTTCTTCTAGAGTTAGTAAAATCTACAAGAAAAACCTACCCAAACTATAGAGTTTTCACTGTGTGGTGTTTTAGGGTCTATATTAAATCAGCAAACGCGTAAAAAAGCGAATGATGATTTATCGACCCCATGTAAGCGAAAGCTTACAATCCCCTACACTTAGGACAGCGATTTTTTTCCCAGGGAAAAATAATCGCTGTTCCAAAAAAGAAAAAAAAAAACTTCTTTAAAACATTACATAAAGTGGAAGCCTTTGCCCCCACACCCCCTACTTAAATATACCAACTCCGAGATCACACTACAGTGACGAAAACGGCAAAATAACGAAGGCGGCCAAGCAATTTCTTTCCCAGGGAAAGAATTCATTTATATGCCGTTTTGGTATTTTGCCATTTCTTGCTTTCAAGTTCGCTCAAGACGCATTCGAAAGAATGCATCTTCAATCATATTCCTTAAACCTCCTGTAATAGAGGCTCATGGAAATATATGCAAATGACCCCTTAAGGATATCAAATGTTTCAGCTATATGGCTTCTGAATGTCCATGACTTATTCCTTTTTAAGTCGTTATGGATTCATTCAGGCCAATAAAGCCAAACTTCACTACCTGTGGACATGCATGTTTCCGTCTTCTTATGACCTTGTCATTTTTGGAAGTTGTGGGCATGAAACACATTATGTTGGATTACAACAATTTGCCTGGCATTTAATGCAGAAAAGTAAGGTTATGAGCTGTTAATGAGCTGCTTTTGGTGCAGCTGTTAGCATTGTCGCCTCACAGCAAGAGGTTCTCCCATTCGATTCTCAGCTGGAGCACCTTCTTTGTGGAGTCTGCATGTCCTCCCCGTGGTCGAGTGGCATTCGAAAGACATGCGTAAAGTGGACATGCCTTCGCTGAATTTTGGGCATCGAACTGGCACCTTGACACGTGTAAAAAATCTACTGCCAATCATTAGCGGACTGGAGTTCCGCTGTGGCGACTCCTAACCAGGAAAAGCCGAAAGAAGAAGAAGAACATTTGTGACCGTTGAAAACATGAAGAAAACAGTGCGCACACTGACAAGTTTGAACAATGTTTTATGGTAAATGGGACAAGAAAGCCAAGTAATTGGATTCTGGTATGGTGGTGTTGATGGGGGGGTCCATTATCCTGCCTAGTGCCTATTTGACCATAATCCCACAAGATTGATGTTGTTATTGTTTGTGAAACATGGTTAAAGAACAATGACTGAAAACCAGTTCTGACAGGGTATAAATGTTTTTACTGTAACAGACATTCTAACAAAAAATCAGGTAGAGATGTTATGATAGGGATTAAAGATACTTATAAGACCTGCGATTATTACATGTTCAGTGATAACGCCAACACTATAGACTGTGTAACTGTGACAATAAAGACAACCCTGGAACATATAACAATTGTTGGAGTGTATAGACCACCAAAGTCAAGTGCAGATGACCCAGAGGAATTCATACATTTCTTGCATGAAACACAGGAGGGAAGAATAAGATTAGCTGGGGACTTAAATTTATCAGAAACAGACTGGAATAATATTAATTCAACAACGTTAGTAAAGAAATTATTCACAAAATATATTCAGGAACAGCAAATGCTTTGGATTGTAAAAAAACCTAATGGGACGGAATATATACTTGAAGAAATTACTGTAACTTCAAGTCAAGTTTTACCACCATTGATGTGCAGTGATCATGGGGTCATAAAGGTTAATTTGCTGCTAGATAATTCTGCCAAACTGAAATCTAAGCCAATGCACAGAAGGTTAATTACAGTTTATAGGGAAGCAAAACAGTTACTATATAAAACTAACTGGAGTGAGGTGTTCAGTGGAAAACTGCACATGGAATGCGGAAAGTTTTGAAAGAGAAATTGTTTGAGTGCAAAAAGTAAAAAAAAAAATGTTTAACATCAGGATCTAGGCACGCAACATCAGGGGGTTATATTTCCATAAGAACAAGATACTTGATTAAGGTGAGCAACAAAAAATATAAGAAATGGAAGAGAGGTCGAACTACAACTTTGGAAACTGAAATAAACAAGCTAGACAAACAGATTAAGCATAGTGTGTTAGACAAGATCAAGAAAAATTTAAAGAAAATTTATATCAAGATATTGAGCATAATAGGAAACCTTTTTACAGATGCACAAGATGTGGAAGGAGTAAAGACACACAAATTGATAAACTGTGTCCAGATTCTAAAATTTATTCTCAGACACAACAGATTATAAATATATTTACAAAATCTTATGCAAAGCAGTTTGGCTCCACAAAAGGGGTGGTAAGTTGTCCTAGTGATATCCAGGTAACCCCAGATACTGGAATCAAATTAGATTATATTGAAAAAGAACTGTGCAAACTGGATCCAAACAAAGTGCAGGGAGGAGACGGAATATGTAACAATTACCTGAGAACACTTCAGCAAGACCTTACACTAACATTATACCCATTATTCACTAGGTCATATATATATGTGGAGATTCCTCAAGATTGGAGACATGAACTTAGTAAACCTGTCTTTAATGGAAAGGGGAGTAGGACAAACCCAGAATCATATAGACACTTAAGTTTACTTTCAAGTTGTGGAAAAATAATGGAGAAAGTAATACTGGATAAGTTATTGTCAGAGCTGGAGAGGTTGGGATTTGAAACCATACATCAGCATGCATATGTTGAAAATAGATCTATTACCACCTGCAACATGATGTTCTATAACAGTATAATAACAGCTATGAATGAAAAATTGTGATGTGATTTGTATAGTTTTAACTTCAGCTTTTGACAGGGTCATACACAAAACACTGATCAATAAATTAGTACAACTAGGTATCGATGTATTGTTGATAAGATGGATAGCTGCATGGCTTACAAATAGGACATGGCAAGTATCACACACCAACTGGACAGGTGAATTACAGTCAAGGTGTCCCACAGAGCTCTGTCCTAGGCCCTTAATTGTTTAGATTGTATCTTTTGGACCTTACTTTTCCATCTGAGGTGTTCTACAGTCTATATGCTGACAACCTGAAATTGGGTAAATTGATTACAAGTATTACAGATAAGGCATGTCTGCAAAATAATTTGACTAAATTTACCATTTGGGCACAGGAGAATAATATGTTGATGAAAGCATCAAAAACTAAGCATATGAGATTTGGGAGACAAACTGAAAGGAGAATATTTTAACACATCATGCAGTGATTCAAACTGTAGACTCATTTAAGGACCTAGGTATATGGGTAGATTCAGCTAAGAGTTTTTCTAATCATATCAACCAATTGGCTAATGATAGTTATAGAACTATAGGTTGTATAAAAAGTTTTATAAAGTCTAGGAAACCAAACATAATGAAGTCATTGTTTGTTAGTTACATTACACCCAAACTTGAATATGGAATAACAATATGGAAACCCTATAGGAAAACAAGCATGAATAAACTGGAAAGAGCACAGCAGAAATATACCAAGGGCATCCATGGATGTGAAAATCTAAGTTATTATGAAAGAATAAAATATCTGAACTTGTACAGTGTCTCTTACAGATATTTAAGAGGAGATCTTATTCAGGTATATAGGGCATTTAGAGACAACTACCTCTGGGAATGTTTGGGGTTATCAAAAAGTACTAGAGAATCATCCGATAAACTATGTAGAAGATTCTATAGGAATGAGAAGTGTACTAATTGGTTCATTGACAGAGTAGCTGATGCTTGGAACAGACTACCAAATTACATTAAAGCAAGTAATAGTTTAGATATTTTTAAGAACAGGCTGGACATTTATTATGGAAACAAGTGTTTTGGTATACTGGCAAGTTATAAGGGCATTAATGCCCATGCTTCAAACATTTGTATGTATGTATGTATGTATGTATGTATGTATAATCCGTCTCTGGTAGGGCATGTTTCTTTAATAGACATCTACTATGTGCTTTAATTGTATATGAGTAGAATTTATACTTCTTCTTAAGTGCCTCACATTCCTCTTACTACCTTTTTGGCTGTCTGATATTGGGTTCCTCAGGAATAGAGAGAGAGAGATCGAGAGAGACAATTAGAGAGGGAAAGAAAGAGACAGAGAAATGTGAGGTACCATTTTGTTTGTTTAGACATATATTATTCCACATTAGCTAGTAATCAGTAGTGAATCATACTCCACCTTTTAAGCACTGGCTTCAAACAGCTGCTGACATTTCTACTAAAGCTCTTCACAGCTTTCAGTTAGCAGAAAACAGCTGTTCATGCAGGTGATACTGTTCAAACTAATCATTGTGCAGTCCTTTCTTTCAACAGCTCCTGTACCTTCCCTTATTCATGCGGTCTTACGTTTCCGCCCCTTGACTTCCTTACCATTCTTATTTCATCTCTGGTGAGGCTGAGGTATTAGACGGGTGCTTTACCATCTACCTTATGCTCTACACTCAAGAGCTTGCAAGTCTGTTCCTCACAAAAGTCAGTCTACTAAGAGTTTGTTTTTCTATCACAGGGGCTGAGGGTGGACATAGGGTTCTATAAACCATTTAGGATGTTAACTTGCGCATTTTTCCATTTTTTTTTTCGTGTACAGCGGTTAATTTTGTCACCTCACAGCAAGAGGTTCTCCAGTTTGATTCTTGACTGGGCTGTCTTCTGTGCAGAGTTTGCATGTCCTCCCTGCGTTCACGTAGGTTTCCTCCAGGTACTCCGGTTTCCTCCCACATTCCAAAGACATGAATCTGGAGCATTTGTCCCCAGGCCTCCACTAAAAATAGGCTCTGCCCTATTTGGACTTTCCAGGTCAATGAATATTAAATAAATAGATGTATCAACTGTCTCACAACCACAAAAACAGAACTGTGCTTTTTCAAAGATCATGTGTGTGTGTGTGTGTGTGTGTGTGTGTGTGTGTGTGTGTGTGTGTGTGTGTGTACATGTGGGGGAGGGGATCTTTGAGTCATACAGAGGTAACAATGCCGCTACAAGTCAAAGTGATACAATCTTACAAATCAACAGAATGTATTTTAAAAAAGAATTCATTTCTTTCACATTTGACAATTTTTCAATAGATTCTAATGTACTTTGTCTCAGGCCTCACTGCTCTCATCAGATACAGGTGTGTTAGCATTGCTGACAAGCCACACTGATAGTGCTGCGTGTGTCACTTTTAGTTTAAGATTACATAACACAGTTTAGCCTGACAGCTCCACCAGAGCTGAAACAGAACCACATGCTGGTTTCAGCTCAGTCTGTCTTTATCACTGACATGACAGCTTAGTTGCCATCCTGGATGTAAAACTGAGTCATATGTTGCTGAGAACACAAGGGGATTTATTTACGTTTTGCATTCTGTAAAATTAATTTAAAGCAGTTGATTTTTGCTTGACAACCTGTTTCATTTTTTGGCATATATAACAAAACTGTGTTTCTTCCTAATTTAAACTATGGTAATTTCATTTTAACTTTTCATATACTTATAAAGGATTTAGTTATGGCTGACATATAGCTGCAACTCAAGACATCAGAAAAAAGGGCTCAGGAAGCTTCACTTGCATCATAGCTTTGCTAATTTCCAGCACTGTTTGTAAGGAATTGTCTGCATATTCTTATTTTGAAAAGCTGTCTAATTATCAAACATTTTGAGACAGTATATATGGTATTTAAAATATTATTGCAAACAGACAAAGCTGTGGTCATTGAACTGAATGCTGCAGTCACTACTGAGGTAATCTATCAACAGACTTTGATAAAAGTGCAGCACACTTGAGATGGGGCCTCATCTAATAAATTGTGCACTACCATTATTCCAGGATGTTGCATTTGTTATCACTCACCATCTGGCACATTTAAAAGAAGCCATTGTGTCAGAATCTGAAAGCAGACTGTCCCTGCTTTTACATGGCAGTTTAAGTTAAGAGTAAAGCAAGCACACTGAAAAAAATCCCTTAGAGTAGTCAAAACGTTGTAGATCAGAGTGTGTATTGTAAGAGCCACCCCAGTCCGTGGGCACTTGCATATAAGTACTGAGCACGTGCAAGCAAGAGTGCCATTTTGAGTGAGCAGCCAAAGTGAAACCATGTATGTGTATAGCAGTCAGTTTGTTCGTTTAAGTTTAGTGTTCCAGTCATTCATCCTGATGTGTTTGTGTGTAATAAACTACTTAAATGAACACCCAAGCCTCATTATCTTATTTGAATACATAGATGAGTGACATGGTGTTACAATCGGAGGAATATATACAGAAGTGGATCATCCTATGGCCAATCGACTTGTAAACAGGTCAGAAAGACAGATCCAGGTACTGAAACTCATTTAAATGATTTTTTCTCAGTGAATATAAAAAAAAGCGTTCAAACCATTTGAAAAGAGTTTCTAATTAAGTGAAATGTTCAAAACTATGATATTGATAAAAGTACTCAAAATGCTTGAAATAACTTTTGAATCGCATAAAATGTATAAAAAAAGGGAAAATGACCATACTTTTCACTATGTGCTTCATTTTTGTATTATTTGAAATATCCTAAATGTGCAAAGTGTTCACAAGTGTGTGCAGTATTACAGTACAGTTATTTCACAGAATACAGTCATTTCAAAGAGACTGTTGTGCACTTGAATTTTTTTCAGGTACCTGGTGTGTGTATTTGAATACAATTACAAAAGCATTTTGTTAGCATGACAAAGGGATTTCACAGACCTGCTGGACTTGTATTTGATACTAATGTTGCTGAAAATTTTACACCATTTGAGCAAGAGTACGATATTTTCATACAGGCTGCTTTTTCTGATAAGACACACTTACAAAGGCATTTATTCTGCTTAATCTAGCTGGTTCAGAAGCCATTGAAAGGGAGCATTCATTTGTGTATGCCGGGGAAGAAGACCACCACCATATTGTGGCACTGGCTGGAATGTGGGAAGACCAGAGTGCTTAAAATGTAAATTTAGAGAAATGTGTGACCCCCAAATGAATATTACAATGAAAAGGCATATATTTTAAACAAAAGATCAAAAGCCTGGTGAAACTTTTGCAGCATATAGAATTGGCTTGAGAAACAAGCAAAACATACAGGTTTGTTGATTTAAGAGATGAGTTGATAAAAGACAGGCTTATGTGTGGTATTAAAGATGATGCAGTGAGAAAGATTCTGCTTTGAGACAGTGATTTAACTTTGAATAAGGCCATAGAGATTTGTTAGATATAGGAGTTCATAGAAAAGCACACAAATGTGCTTGCAAATGAGAAGAGCATGCTTACAGTGCCTACCAGTGCTAATGCTGACAGTATGCAGTAGAAGGTTAAAAGATACAGGCCTAACAACAGAACCATGCCTTGTGCCTCTCTAGTAAAACCCATGGTCACTTCAGCAAAACCCAGACCAGCTATAGTAAAATCCAGGGCACACTTAGTAAAGCAAAGGGATGAGTCAGCAAAACTTGTGACATGCATCATAGTCAACTGTCAAAATTGTGGAGGTAGCCATGAGCCCAAACAAGAGAAGTTCTTAACTTTTGGTCAGCAGTGCCACACATGTAAAAAGTGGAATAATTTCAAAAGGGGCACATTTTTTTTATTAAAAGAGAGCATTCAAAGAGGCAAGTTGATCAATTAGAAAGCTGCAACCCTAATTTTTATGTTGAAGGTGTGTCTGTGCTTGATGTAACAGCCAATGCAATATATCTGTTGGCAAAGAATGAAGTATTTTGTACTGTTCTGATTAATGGGAGAACCTGTAGAGCTCAAAGTTGATAATGGTTCAAAGTGCAATGTTTTGTCAGCAGAAATGTTTGCCAAAGTAAAAGCTAGTGAGAAGCTTGTTGCTTATGGTGGTGAAGAAATACAAACCGAAGGCTCAGCAGTGCTTTCATGTTATTCTGCTGGAAACAGCTACGACTTGCAATTTTACGTAGTTAAGAGATATGTGCAGTTATTGTTAGCCCTTAAAGACAACTTGAAAATGAGACTGCTTTCATTTAATGCAGAAGTCCACCATGTAAACACACGTAACAATGAAAATTCTCTGACTATGCTGATCTGTGCGAAGACAAGTTAGCCAAACTCCCAGTTGTGTACTCCATGAAGTTAGACCATGAGGTAAGCCCAGTTATTAGACCAGCACAGAAAGTTCCAGTAGTCATGCAAGGCAGAATCAAAGCTGAGCTAGACAGAATGGTGAGTCTAGCGGTAATTTGTCCAGTAGAAAAAACAAGTAAATGGGTATCCTTAGCTCATAAGAAAAGCTCAAATGATATTAGAATATGTATTGATCCAAGAGATTTGAACAAAGCATTAAAACATCATTCAATGCATACAGTTGTGGAAGTTGATGCTTTTTATGCCCAATACCAGTTTTACATGCAAAAAGTTCATTTTGGCAAATTTTGCTTGACCAAAAAATATTCATTGCTAACCACTTTCAGGACACCATTTGGAAGGTACAGAATTTTGAGAATGCCATTTGGGATAAATTCTGCCAATGAAATTCTTTCAACATGTGATGGAGCAAACTTTTTCTGGCTATCCAGATGATATTATAGTAGATGATATTCTTGTAGGAGGCAATGATGAAGTGGAAAATGACAGAAACCTCAGGAAAGTTCTGGAATGTGCACCTGAAGTGAATCTTAAACTAAATCCTCAGAAATACAAGTTCAGCCCACAAGAAGTTACTTATGTGGATAATTTGTTTACTAGTTCAGGCTTAAGATGAGATTCTTCCAAGCAAACTGCAATTTCTGAGAGGCCAGCTCCAGACATTGTCACCTCCTTACAATGTTTTCTTGGTGTGTAGGTGTGGTCAACTATTTGGGCAAGTTTAGTCCAGATCTGAGTGACCTTTAAGCACTAGTAAGAGAGCTGACACGCAAAGATGTAACTTGGTCTTGGTTGGAACAACATCAAAGAGCATTTGATGTCCTGAATCAGAGAATTGCCAGTCCACCCACTTTAAGATATTATGCCACCCACTTTAAGATATTATGATGTTCACAAACCTGTAACTCTTGTGATGCTTCAAAGTTTGGTCTTGGTGCAGTCATTCTTCAAGAGGGCTGACCAGTAGCCTATGCATCCAGAACGCTAACCCAAATCAAGATGCAGTATGCTCCAACAGAGAAAGAGCTCCTGGCAATTGTGTTTCATGTTTGAAGTTCCTTGATTATATTTATGGCCGACTATTCAAATCGAGACCAACCGCCAACGTTTGGTTACTATTTTGAAAAAGTCAATGCACACAGCTCCTGTGAGATTGCAATATATGATGTTGAAATTGCAAAAGTACAATTTTCACTTGGGCTACACAAAAGGCAATCTTCTTTATCTTGCTGATACTTTATCGAGATCACCCAGACAAACTACTGAACAGCATGAAGATGAGAAACCTGATTTTGAAGTCATAGAAGTAAGAAATTTTTCTTCCACACGTCTTGATAAGCTCAGAACTCACTCATCTTCAGATCAAGTTCTCTAGAAACTCAAGCACTTTATCAGTCGAGGATGGCTGTCAAAACAATCTTGTTTACCACCAGACATGCAGCAGTATTTTCCTTACACAGACGAGATTTTGATGGAAGATGGTATCATGAAAGATCAAAAAGCGATTGATCCACAATCCTTGCAACAAGAATACATTAAAATATTGCATTATGGCCACCCAGGAACTGATTCTACCAAAGGAAGTGTGTGAGGACTTGTATTTTGGCCTTCAATGTCAAACGATATTGAGAAAGAACTTTCAACTTGTTCTATTTGTAATAGTACTAAACCACATCAGCAAAAAGAACCACTTCAGCCAAGCCAGATTTCTGAACTACCTTGGTCGACAGTAGTCAACATTACTTGGTGTCAGCAGACTCTTATTCAAATTAGTTTGAGATTAACCTACTTCTTAATCTCATGTCCAGTTGTGTCATTGCGAAGTTGAAGAGGTTTTTCTGTCCATGGTAGTCTGCACAAAGTCATGTCTGACAATGGTACACAGTTTACAAGTCAGCAGTTTAAAAGATTTGCTGAAACGTGGGACCTTGTTCATATTACTAGTAGTGTAACCTGTCGAGGATAAACAGGCAACCAGAAGATGACACCAACAGCCAAAAGCAGGATGCAACTCAACAAAATATAATGAACCACGTAAACTCCAAGGATGAAATAAATTACGAATCCATTTATTGTGACAACGAATATTACCTAGGTTTCGTTCAAAACAAACTTCTTCAGACAAATAACTCGAGTAAAACACCTCCCTTAAATACAATACTTTGCGCTAACCTACGTCAAATTGCCAACGATTAACCACATTCATTTCCCAATTAAAAGA